>NC_089593.1:45397862-45520176 GCF_019320115.1 Miscanthus floridulus
AGTCTAGCTGAGTACCTTCTCGTACTCAGGGTTTTATTTCCCATTGTTGCAGATGGCACTGTGTATCATGGTTATTGCAAGAGTTGCTTCTATCTTGCCATGGATGAGGAGTAAGCCTTGGGCAGGCTTCTTTATTAATTCCTACCCTTGCTTTTGTGGACCGTGATCCGATTTGGCATTGTATCAAACTATGTTGCAAACTTTATTTTCGAACTTAATGGCTTTCGCTTTCTTTATCAAACTCGGTTTGTAATAACTTTTATTCGTACTCTGATGATGAAATGTATCTGTGAACTTTATGTAATATGTGGCATGTATGTTGAATCCTATACAATCTTGGTTGTTGTAAATCGTTTATCAAGACCCGTCGTGGTACTCGACGGACTACCGGGTTTATATGGGTTCAAGTATGACAGTGCGACCGCTTGCTGGCTACCATTGTACTTGTACTCTTATAAATTGGTCGGTTCTATGACAACCTGGTCGAGGAACGTGATAGCCTTTTCTGAGGATGCCTGTACCAGAGGCATGTATTCTATCCACTTAGAAAATTTATCGATCAGCACGAAGACGCATGTAAATTTCCCTAGAGCCGATTTGAAGGGCCCGATCATATCCAGTCCCTAGCATGCAAAGGGCCAACAGGCTGGTATTGTCTGGATCTCATGTGCTGGTATGTGGCTCCTCTTGGCAAAGAACTGACAACCCTCACAGTGGCGGACTAGCTTCTCTACGTCGGCTACTGCTGACGGCCAATAGAACCCTGCTCAGAAAGCCTTGCCGACCAGCGTTCTTGAGGCCGCGTGGTTGCCGTAGGAGCCAGAGTGGATTTGGTCCAGGAGATGTTCGCCATCCTCCTGGGTTATAAACTTCATCAAGATTTCCTCCTTTGCGTTCTTGCACCATAGCTTGCCATCGACGAGCAGGTACTGCTTACTACGACGCATCAGGCGCTCGTTCTCTGTCCGATCAGTGTAACCGCTGCCATCTGTTAGATACTTGATGAAAGGTATTCTCCAGTCGGGCTCATGAGTGGTCGGAGGGGGCTCGGCGGTGCTTGACGCCAGAACCGTAGCCACCAATTGCTGGTCTGGAAGCTTGTCTGGCGTGGAATCTTCCTCTTCGATGGAAGGCGTGAGCAGGTCTTGGACGAATACTCCATGTGGGATTTTTGCTCAGGATGATCCTAACTTTGACAGTGCATCCGCTGCTTGATTCTTGTCCCAAACCACGTGTATGTACTCGATGCCATAGAACCTGCCTTCTAGCTTTCTGATCAATTTGCAGTATGCATCCATCTTCTCGCTGGTTGTGTCCCAGTCCTTGTTGAGTTAGTTAATGACCAGAGCAGAGTCTCCATAGACGTAGAGACATTTAACGCCAAGCTCAACCGCAATGCGCAAACCATGTAGGCATGCTTCGTACTCGGCGGCATTATTAGATGCTGGGAAATAAATCCTAAGGACGTAACGAAGCTACTCCTTAGATGGTGACATGAAAAGGACTCCTGCTCCCGCACCGTCAATGTTGAGAGAGCCGTCGAAGTACATCGTCCAATACTCATTGGTTCTTGTAGAGGCAGGCGTGCTTAAGTCTGTCCATTCGACGATGAAATCGATAAGTGCCTAAGACTTGATTGTAGTGCAGCTTGCAAACTCCAAGGAGAAGGGGCATAGCTCCATTGCCCATTTGACGATGCGCCCATTTGCAACCTTGTTGCTAATGATGTCTCGCAGAGGGTACTCAGTCATGACCACCACACGATATCCGTCGAAGTAGTGTTTCAACTTTTGGGATGTTATCAGTATGGCGTAGATCAACTTTTGAATCTGCGGGTACCTGGTCTTAGACTCATTGAGTACCTCACTAATGAAATAGATTGGTCGTTGTACCTTGTAGACGTGGCCGGGCTTGTCTCGCTCGACCACCATGACCGTGGAGACTACTCGATTAGTAGCTGTAATGTAAAGCAGCAGTGTTTCGTCTTCTCTTGGAGCAGTGAGGACCGGAGGTGACGTAAGGTATTGTTTCAGCTATGTGAAGGCAGCGTCTGCTTCCTCCGACCACTCAAATTTTTGGATGCTTTGAGTAGTTTGAAGAACGGTAATCCTTTTTCGCCTAATCTTGATATGAAACGACTGAGGGCAGCCATGCACCCGGTGAGCTTCTGGACATCCTTCACCTTCTTGGGCGGCTTCATGTCCAAGACAGCTTTGACTTTCTCCAGGTTAGGGCGTATGCCATCGTGACTGACGACGTTGCCAAGTAGTATGCCAGAAGGAACACCAAAGATGCACTTCTTTGGGTTTAATTTCCACTGGAATGTGTTAAGGGCTGCAAAGGTGCGTTCCAGGTTGTCAACAAGGGTATGTGCTTCCTTGGTTTTGATGACTATATCATCAACATAAGCCTCGATGAGGTCATCTTTTATCTCGTCTTTGAGGCAAGCTTGTATAGCGCGTTGGTAGGTAGCTCCGACGTTCTTAAGCCCGAACGACATAGTCGTGTAGTAGTAGGCGCCGAAAGGCGTGATAAAAGATGTCTTGATCTGGTCATCCTTTTTGAGAGCGATCTGGTGATAACTAGAGTAGCAATCGAGAAAGGAAAGGAGCTCGCAACCGGCGGTTGAATCTACGACCTCGTCTATGCGAGGTAAGCCGAAGGGGTCCTTAGGGCAGTGTTTGTTGAGATCAGTGTAATCAACGCACATTCTCCATTCATTATTCTTTTTGCATACAAGAACCGGGTTGGCTAACCACTCCGGATGATACACTTCTTTGATAAATCCGGCTGCCAAAAGTCGTGTAACTTCTACCCTAATCGCCTCCTTTTTGTCGCGAGCAAACCGTCGTAGCTTCTGCTTGATAGGTTTGGCCTTGCCGTTGACATTCAAGAAGTGCTCAATCAAATTCCGAGGTACAACGGGCATGTCAGCAGGTTTCCATGCGAACACATCCATGTTGCTCCTCAGGAACCTGACGAGCGCGTCTTCCTATTTGGGATCCAAGTTGGCCCCGATAAGGGCCGTTCTGCTGGGATCGCCGTCGACCAGCTGGATCACCTTGTGCTCCTTGGACTTGATGTTCTTGCGAGGAGCCTCGAGCTCTGGGATCTCTAGGTGGTCGGCCGAGGTCTTTTTGGCGTCGAGCATGGTTTCGGCCATGCAAATAGAGAGGTCGTGAGCCTCTGCTATTTTGAAACTGTCGTCCTCGTAGGTATAAGCTACGTACATGTTGCCTCAGAGGGTTAGAACTCCTTTCTCTGTAGGCATCTTGAGCGCCAGATACCTGTAATGAGGTATGGCCATGAACTTGGTGAGCGACGGTCGACCAAGAATAGCATGGTAGGTGCTGTCGAAGTCAGCGACCACAAAGTTGATGTAGTCGGTGCAGAAGTGGTCTGGGGTCCCAAACTACACAGGTAGCGTGATCTGCCCGAGAGGTGTAGAGCTCTGTCTGGGGAGAACACCCCAGAACTGTGCCTCGTATGGCTTGAGATCCGCCTGAGCTATCTTCAGGGCAGGCAGACTATTCTTGAATAGTATATCGATGGAGCTGACGCCATCGATCAGTACTCTGTCGAACTAGACCTTGTTGATACAAGGATCGAAGACCAGGGGAAAATGTCCTGGCTTAGGTATTACGGCCCATTGGTCTTTTTTGCTGAAAGAGATTTCACGGTGAGACTACGGAGGGAGCCGTGGATCGGCGAGGAGGTTGTCGGCGTTGGCCATGTTCAAGCAAGCACGGGCGAGCAGCTTGCATTCCTGCTTGGTCTCGATGGACACTTTGCCTCTGATGATGGTGTGCACATGATCGATTGGCTTGACGTACTTGTGACGAGGGTCTGCATCGTCGTCATCGTTATCCTCATTGCGCTGTTCTCCTGCATCGTTAGGCTTGTCGGATGTATCCGGAGCCTGTTGACGCGTATAGATAGACTTGAGAACGCGGTAATTCTCCATGGTATGGTTTGAGTTAGGATGGAGCTGGCAGGGCCCTTTCAATGCTTTGGCGTAGTCGTCTTCGTAATTACGATGTCCGCCACCCTTTTTAACGGTATTGACCTCGCCATCGTCTTCTCGAGCATGCTTGCTCCTGTAATCATCATGGCGGCTACGCCGCTGATTACGTTGGTCGCGATGGTCGCAGGAGTCGTTGCGCTGGTTGCGGCGGTCAAAATTGTCGTTCCGACCACGGTTGCTGCGGTAATCGTCACAGTGTGGGGGGTGGTCGGAGCGTGGAACCCTTGCTGCTTCTTCAATAATTATCTTCTTAGCGTCATCGGCGTCCGTATATTTCTTAGCGGTGGCCAGGAGCGCTGTGACCGATTCAGGTCTCTTCCGGAGGAGCTTGTCTCTTAGGGCGTCGTGGAAGCGGAGGCCAGTGATGAAAGCCTCGATTGCCTCATTGTCGGAGATTGATGGGACCTTGATGCGCATCTCTGAGAAACGCCGGACGTACTCGCGCAGTGGCTCATCTTTCCGATCTTGGATCCGTTGCAGATCATACTTGTTGCCCGGTTGTTCACAAGTAGCGATGAAATTGTCGATGAAGGCTTGCTTGAGCTCCTGCCAAGAATCAAAGTAGTTCACCGGCAAGCTGACCAACCATTGGTGACCTGCATGGCCAATAGCGACTGGGAAGTAGTTAGACATGACATGCTCGTCAGCCATGGCTGATCTGCATGCAGTTTCGTAGAGCATGACCCATAATTCAAGGTTTTCCTTGCCGTCGTACTTCTGAAGTTTCTCGAGCTTGAAATTCTTGGGCCATATGACTTGGCGAAGGTGTGGAGTAAACTGCTTCAAACCCGACGGGCCGTGGGCAGTGTCATATTCCATACGGCGATAGCTTTCATGGGATGCATGATCGTTGGCTCTCTGGTTGATGCAAGCGCGCAGATCACATCCACCGAGGTAATGGCGGAGATCGTTTTTGCCATCGCGGTGATCTCGATTGCCATCTGGATTAGCCCTGCGACCGTGGTTATCGCGGCGATTGTCGCGGTTATCACGGTGGTTGTCATCCCAAACGTCGCGGCAGTTATCCTCCTGACGGCGGTTGTCGTCCCGACCACCATCATGACCACCATTTCTGCCTTGACGGTTGTCTGATGGGTCGTTGTTGCGCGAGCCACGTTGGTTGAGTGGCTGTGAGCGACTTGAGTATTGGCGGCTGTGGCTTGATTCGATTGAAACAGATGGAGCCCGGGCTTGATTCACCATCTCTGCGGTCTGAGCCATAGCAGCCGTCAGATAAGCTTGTATATCATCGTGAACTACCTGGGTTTCGGGAGTGTTGGGTAGCTGCTGCATTATCGCCATGGCGACAGCTACATTGGCGCTTGGAGTCTTGAAGACTTGTTTGTCCCCCACCCTATCGAAAGCATTGTTGAGGTCACGTGGCTAGACCCTTATGCGTCGTGCCTCCTCTTCTGCTTCAGCTTCGATTTGCCGGTGATTAAACCGGTCAATATTGCGTGCCTCGCGCGCAGTCCTTTCTTGTTCTGTTTCGCCAACTGCTGGTGGCTCATCATTGCTGACAACGTTGATCAAATCCCCTCACCTTGGCGGGAAAGACGGGAATTGTGGGGCCCACGGGGCGTGGTCTGGGATATCTAGATCGTATTCGACGCCTTCATCATTGTGATGCTGGAGCTTAGTGTGGACGGAGGTATTAGATATGATGCCAGACGAGGAGCTGGAGTCACCCTCTTGGACTGTGTGGACGGATCCTTCTTGATAATCTTCAATCTGGATCACGTTGACGAAGTTGCGAGGCTTCGGCCAAGGTCGGTGCATAAAACACAGATTCAAGCGGCGTTGTAGGTTATACGCGTAGCTGGAGGCAGCGTTTTGCAGGCCGTAGGGCTAGGCCTGGTGGTTCTCCATCGAGGCTTCATACTTGGAGAGCCGGAGGCCCGTCGCGGAGGCTGGCCGGCGATGAGCGGAGCGCCCTTCGGGAGTAGATATGACCACAAGATCTGTACCAAGCTGTGCAGGGTGGCTGGCCCAAACTGGTCGGGTAGATCTGTTGTGGGGAGCGGTTACCTACTCATTAGGTTGACTTTGAATCATACTTACCAGAGCTAGGGTTTCAGCGAGTTTGGTGCCAACCCGATCAATGGAATCGAGCAGGTCGGTGTTGTCGATCTGCTTCCCTTTATAGCGGGGAGGCGGATGATGGGTTATCGGCGTGGCTGAAGATGATGCGGGTGTGGTCGGAGCCAGATGTACCGTGGTCGGAGCTAGATCTATCGTGGTCGGAGCTGTATCCACCGTGGTCGGAGCCGCATCCACCGTGGTCGGAGCCATAGCCAATGCAGGTGAGGTAGTGGTTGACGCAGATTGAATCCGCGCCTCCTCCGTGGTCATGGCGATGAAGTCGTCGGAGCCGGTGGTCTTGGTAATCTAGCCGACAGTGAATGTGAGTCCGCTTGGCGTAGCCATGGGGTCGGAGGTGATGACCGTTTTGTTCACTTGGAGAGCAGTACGCACACCCCCTACCTGGCGCGCCACTGTCGACGAAATATGGTCGGCAGTCTACCTAGGGGTATGCCCAAGGTAGTAGATTGTCGGCAGACAGATGCGCAAGCCACAAACAAGACGATGACGCAAGATAGACATGAGGTTTTATCCAGGTTCGGCCGCCAAGAAGGCGTAATACCTACGTCCTGCGTCTGATTGTATTGCTGTATGTCAATAAGAGATGATTTTTAGAGGGGTCCCCTGCCCGCCTTATATAGTCCGGAAGGCAGGGTTACAGATCTGGAAACTAATCCTAGCCAGTTACAATTGCCATACATGGCCGGATAAGGATTCCTATTCTAACCGACCAGGATCTTGCTTGGTCGCCAAATCTGTTTTGACTCCTTACGCGGGACTCCGAACAGGTTGGTCGGGCCGCGCGTCGTCTTTTGGTGGACCGAACCCACTGATCCGGGCCGGCCCAAGCCTAGCCGTAAGGGTATAGGGGTTAATACCCCCACACCTAGTGGCACTTGATAACCGCTTTTATCATAATTTCCCCTCTTCATAGTACCACTATCTATCCTAAATCTGGTCACACTCTCTGTAGTGTCTTGATCGGAAAACAAAATGGCCCTATTGCATGACCTTTGCCTTGAGCCCATTTTTGTTTCTCTTTCTTCTTTTTCAAGTTGGAGCACTTGATTCACCATCTCTTAGGCCACCTCCATCACCATGAGTGTCATCTAGCTCCATCACTTGACTTGGACCAACCTATCTCAAATCCACATCTAGTGCATAGGGTTAGTCCAATATGTTTCATCAATTATCCAAGACCAAACTATGGCTTTCAACCATGTGTTCTTAGGCAAGTTCTTAAAAGGTAAGGCTCTCGTAACAAGGTACATGCGTCGGTAGGAGTTTTGTCTCCTATTGTCTCACCTACTGCCTAGTATATTTGTTGTGTGGACTTAATCTTTGTGTTGCAATTGTGTGATTAAGATATATCCTTAGAAGTAGAGTTTGAATCATAGGAACCTTATACTCTCTCGTTGTCCTCCTACCTAGCTATACCTTACTAAGTTATCCTAGAGTTAGCTTGAACTTGTTTCATCAATCCTTCCCATCACTATTTGATACTAAGTTGTAGTAAATATTAAAATCTCTCATTTATTATCATTTCTAGCTATCTCTTTTTCTTGAGATAAAATAAATAATGATAGCTTGGAGTACTCTTAGGTGAAGTGCTACAACAGTATATTCTGTGTGCTTGTGGAATTCTCTACTTGAGCATAAAAAATACCAACAACTGTCAAGGTGAGGTCTGAGGAAGAAAAACATACCTTCGGACCATCTTGAGCTGGGTGTCATGTGGGGAGCCCCAATTGGGGATGATGATCCACCGGTCCAAGCTGGTGTGAAGCGGGTGTAGGCTTTGATGTTGAGGGTTGGGTGACAAACTCTATGACAAGATAGGTAAGTGTAGTGGTCCAAAATCGAGTGAGAAGCCACTTCCTCTACTACTCCCACCTTTGCCAAAATCACTCCACGTATGCCTACCAAGCCAAACATCAAATGTGGAGTCTTTTTTTTAATGTCTCTCATCTGGGTACAGCTGTAGCATATGGTCGTACACATGCACGCCCACTCAACACACGCACACTACTCACACCACTCTTGTACAAACAAACATATAGCTACACTCAGATCTGAAGACCGCGTCCTTCTTGAGATCACCGAAATCCTCTGACTTCGTAGACGACGGGCACGTCATGATCCCATTGTGGCATCACGCGTGAGAGGCAGACGAGCCAGGGCACAGCCTGGGCAGTGCTGGGGAAAAACCCCGGTGATACACCAGCGTCAAACCCATGGTTCGAACACCGGTGGGCAGCCAACCACCGGCTTCTGCCATCTGCGCTACGTGCAGTTCTCAATGTGGAGTCTTTGTTGAACCCACAAAAGCTCCACCCAAAAGACAAGTGTAGATCCCAAAGCCAGATCACTTGAGAAACCCACTTAACACTCTTCCTGACATTTTTTGATCTATAACAATTCTTAAAAGGGAACAATCTTGTGGGATTCTACTGCGTCCACTTTGCCCTTTCCTGCAGCCGGAAATAGAAATTTCCGCTGTTGGCGTGCAGCTTCAAACTCACATCGTGGGGTTCCTCGCCGTATCCCCAGTCCCCACCCAAGCAGCCTTTGCACCGCCAGTACGCCAGCTTACAGCGTCCACGGCCCAGGCTGCCCCTATCCCATGGGCCATGGGCGGCGATAAGGCGCGAGCAGACGATAGAAAGCCGCGGCCGCCAACTCGCCCACGCAGCAAGGCACGGGCCCCACTCCCGCCTTCGCCACCCGCCTGCCTGTGGTTGCCTGCCGCGTCGCGTGTCACCGCAAGCTCACAAACTGCAAGACGCCGGGGCCGCGCACGCTGCCCTGCCACCACCGCCACCCGAGGACCATGAGCATGGCGGCGCCGTCGTCCTCCCTCGCCTCTTCCTCCCATCTCTCCCGCCGCGCCACCGCCACCGCCACCGCCACGGCCGCGGCCCAGTCGCACTCGCCTCCGCTGCCGCAGCAGCTCCGCCTCGGGTGCTTCCAGCACGACGCTCGCGCACAGAGCGTTCGGCTCCGGTACAGCTGGGCCTGCAGGGCGGCATCGAAGAGGCGCACGCCAGGTGTTTGCTTCGTGGTCTCACCAAGCCAGCCAGGTCCGCCTTTGTTGACTTCTTTTGCTAAACTATGCTGCGTCGTTTGCACTACTAGCGTTGGATTCGTGCTGTCTGGCTACACATCTGTGCAGGTCTTGCTGCGATCGACGTACCGGCGGCGACCATTCCGAATGCGACGACCGTCCCCGACCGTTCTTCGGTGTCCTCGCTTTTGGAGGTTGTTTCGGACGACTTGCTGAAACTAAACAACAATCTAAAATCGGTGAGCGTTTTGCTCTCTCGCCTTCTAAAGACTGCCGCACCTTTTTGCTCTGTTTACTCCGAAATGCTTTGGAAAGAGACGTACTCCTGTGATAGCAGCAGTTTGATGACCCTTGTACCAACATGACACCGGTGACGAAGCTAGAAAAAAATTTAGGAGGGGCTGAAACAAAAGAATAGAGGTTTTTTATCTTCTTTTAACCTTAGCTCCTCCTACCTAATACATATATGCATAAAATTTTAAGGGAGGGCTTAAGGAGGCTCCACGCGCGCAGGATGGGTAGGGGGGGCTAGAGCCCCCTAGCCCCATCGCTGGCTTCGTGCCTGCATGACACTGTGAGCCCTTACGCTAGATAGTTTTTTTCATCTGTAATATGATAAATAAAATATATCATAGTATTAGTAATAGTTAACTTGCAACATATATTTAGTTCATGTAAGAGACAAAGTTGACACTAAATAAACATAAGAAACTAAAAGAACAATAAAATAACTATTATGATTATCATAAGACAACAATGGTTCAGTTATTTGTCTTTTTCCCTTTTCTTGGAACCCGACAAATGCTTGTTAGGCAACATTCTAACACCTAAAATATGAAAGTAATAAGTACTTAGAATTAATAAGTTTAGAACCCTAACAGTAACCGGCTAACTTTCTAACATGCTAAACAAATAATTAACAAGCAATGGATATGGATCGAGGGATTTACTAATGATAATAATGCATGAGGTCACGAGGGCAGCACAATACTCCACTATTACTAAATCCAAATGACCAAACCCCACAAGCAGCAGGAACAGACAAAATTGTTGGCCCATAGGATCACCGGCTCAGGTGAGTGAACCACTCACCAGCCTTGCCGAGCACCCGCTAGTGTTGCCGAGCACCCACTAGCCGTACCGACCACGAACAAGCATTGTCCGTCCCGACACACTATGGCTGGAGCTAGAAGGAGAGAGAACAGAGCATGCACACATAATACAAGGCACCAGCGTTGGCCGAAGCCCTGTGAGATGACAAATCTGAACTCTCTTTACTGAGTTGCCGTGGTATTCTATTTATACAACTCTATCCATCTAGTCATAGTACAGCGCACATGCTGTAACAGTAACTAGATAACATACAGGGCTGACTCTGCGCTGGTCACTGCATGTGCCTACAGTGCTGCAGGTGAGCCGTGCAGCGCCTGCACTTGCAGTGGCTACAGTAGCACAGCAGGAGGCCTTTCGGCGTCGCCTTCCCTTGTTGTGTTCACACAAGGTAGCAGTAGATTATCTAACAATCTTTCCCTAATCCTACTGTTAACCCTTGTACCCCCTCCATGCCGATCATTTCCTTCAGCTCCGTGAGTCGAAGACGACCGAGCGGCTTGGTGAGGACGTCCGCGAGTTACCGACCAGTTTCGACAAACTCGATGACGATCTGCCCTCCATCGACACAGTCCCTGAGGAAGTGGAACTTCACGTCGATGTGTTTAGTCCGGTCGTGCAGAACCGGATTCTTCGTGAGGGCGATGGCGGGTTGGTTGTCCACCATCAGTGCTGGTGGGTGAGCTTCCATGTCGTCAGCTCGCTCAGCAGCCGACGTAGCCACACAACTTGGCACGCCGCTGTGGCCGCCACTACGTACTCTGCCTCGCACATAGATAGCGCCACCACCTTCTGTTTCAGTGACAACCATGAAATTGGGGCCGACCCGAGGAAGACGAGTACGCCAGAGGTGCTCCGTCGCCCATTGATGTCCTCCGCCATATCTGCATCGCTGAACACAGTGAGCTGCAACCTACTTCCGCCGGTCTTTGGGAAGATGATCACATGATCTACCGTCCCCTTGACGTAGCGCAGTAGCCGCTTCACCGCAGCCCATTGATCCTCTCTGGGATCCTCCATGAAGCGACTGACGTAGCCCACGGCGAACGCAATGTCCGGCCTTGTGTGGACTAGGTAGCGCAGACCGCTGACGATGCTCCGGTAAAGTGTCGCATCCACCTTCGTCGTGGTGCTGGCCTTCGTCAGCTTCAGCCGCTCCTCCATCGGAGTCACGCATGGCTTGCACCTAGCCATGCCGCTCCGCTCCAACAGCTTGGAGGCATACGCGCTCTGACCGAGCGTGAGTTCCTCCTTCCCCTGTCTCACCTGGATGCCGAGGTAGTAGGAGAGTGCGCCGAGATCGCTCATTCGAAAACGAGCCGCCATCTCGCGGTTGAAGCCGTTGATGTCCTCCGTGCGCGCGCTAGTGACGATCAAGTCGTCCACATACACGCCGACGACGAGCTTGTCCTTCCCCCGTCGCCGCGTGTAGAGCGCGTGCTCAGTTGCGCACCATTGAAACCCAAGCTCGCCCAGCGTGGCGCCAAACTTGGCGTTCAATGCTCGTAGGGCCTACCGTAGCCCGTAGAGCGCCTTGCGCAGTCGGAGCACCCTGTGCTCCTCTCCCTTGACGGCGAAACCTGGAGGTTGCCTGACGAAGACCGTCTCCACTAGCTCGCCGTTGAGGAAGGTCGATTTAACGTCCAAGTGATGAACGCGCCAATCCTTTGCTGCTGCCAAAGCTAGTAGCAAACAAACCGACTCCATGCGCGCTACTGGCGCAAAGACCTCCTCGAAGTCTATGCCCTCGCGCTGAACAAAGCCTCGGGCGACGAGGCGCGCCTTGTGCTTGACAATGGTGCCGAGCTTGTCCTGCTTGACTTTGTACACCCACTTCAGGCTGATCGGATGGCATCCTGGAGGTGGATCGACGAGCTGCCAAGTCTCGTTTTCCTCGATCGCCTTCATCTCCTCCAGCATCGCCCGTCGCCAGTTTCCGTCCCGCTCGGCCAGCGCGATTGTGGGTGGTTCCTCTGCACTGACGAGCAGCAGCTCTGTGTCATTGAGCAGCCGACCAGCCAGTCCTAAGGGTCCTATGCCGCCGACGATGTCGTCCAGCCTACGGAACCGCACCTCCTCACCTTCGTGGAAGGCATCCACGAACTCAGTGATGTCACTTGGAGGTGAGGCGAATTTGATCGGCGTCGATGGAGTTCCCTGTTCCGCCGGAGTGCTCGGTATAGTACCTGAAGTGCTCGGCACCCCAGGTTCGGTGCTCGGCACTATTTCTGGACTTCTCCTCATAACTCCTGCAGTGTTCGGCCACACTGTAGGAGTACTCAGCCTCAGTCTTGAAGTGGTCGGCACCACTGCAAGACGTCTTGGCTCCGCCGCGGGAGTGCTCGGCACCCGTCCTGTAGTGGTTGCCACCACTGCAGAACCTCCCGGCACCATTCCTGGCGTGCTTGGCATCCCTCCAAGAGTGCTCGACACTCCTCCCGGAGTGTTTGGCATCCCTCCCAAGGTGCTTGGCACTGCCTGCCGCTGGAGTGCTCGGCGCTCCTCCCGGAGTGCTCGGCACCTCTTCCCCAGCGTCTCCACCACCGTGGATGACCAAGTGCTCAACGACGAAGGTGCTGGTGAAGCCGCCAGCTTTCCCCATGCTCGGACTGCTCTAGTCCCAAGCCGTCTCCTCGTCGAACACGACGTCGCGCGAGACAAGCACCTTGTCTCTGCGTGGGTCGTAGAGCCGGTACGCCTTGGTACCCTCCGCGTAGCCCAAGAACACCATGGGTGTGCTCCTGCCCTCCAGCTTGGTGAGGTTCGGCTTTGTCTTCTTGACGTGGCCGATGCAGCCGAATGTCCGAAGGAAGGACACGCTCGGCTTGCGCCCATACCAAGCTTCGAACGGCGTCTTGCCCGTCAGGGCCTTGGTCGGAGCGCGGTTGAGAATGAACACCGTCGTGGTCACCGCCTCTCCCCAGAACCTTGCTGGCATGCCTTTTACCTTCATCATGGATCGGGCCATGCCGACCACCGTCTGGTTCCGCCTCTCCACCATGCCATTCTGTTGTGGCGAGTACCGCACGGTGTGGTGTTGCCCCACACCCTGATCCGAGCAGTACGCAGCGAACTCCACCGAAGTGAATTCGCCGCTACGATCAGTCCTCAGCACGCGGAGCTTCTTGCTGCTCTCGGCCTCCGAGCGTGTCTTGAACTTCTTGATCGCCGCCGTCGCTTTGTCCTTGCTCGTCAGGAGTTGCAGCCACATGTAGCGACTGCAATCATCCACGAGCAGGAGGAAGTATCGCCGACCACCGTTTGTAGCAGGCGTGATCGGCCCGCAGAGGTCGCCATGAACGAGCTCGAGAGCATCCTTCGCGCAATACATGGCCGCCTTTGGGAAAGGTAGCATCCTCTGCTTCTCGGCCAGGCAGCTGTCACACAGCTCGTCTTTGTGCTTGATGTGGGGTAGCCCTCGGACCATCTTCTCCAACCGACCAAACGCGTCGAAGCTGAGATGTCCGAATTGGGCATACCACATCCACGGTTCCTCAGAGTGCCTTGCCGCCAGGCACACCGGCTGCTCTACCTTCGGGTCAAGCAGGTACAACCGGTTCAGGGACCTCTTCACCTTGGCAAGAAGTCGCTGCTCCCGATCCCTAATCCTAAGGACTCCGTCCTTGATCAGTACCTCACTACCGCGCTCATCTAGCTGACCAATGCTGATGATGTTGGAACGCAGCTACGGGATGTACTATACATCCATTAGCGCGCGGTGCTCCCCGTTCTGGCATCTGAAGGTAATGGTGCCGCGCCCTTGGCTAGTCACCCTTGAGCCGTCACCAAACTTCACCGTACCGGTAACATCGTCATCGAGCTCGGAGAAGGATGCCTTGGAGCCCGTCATGTGGTTACTGGCACCAGAGTCCAGATATCACCGCTACTCCTGGTCGGCGCCCACACGTCCGAGGTGGACTTGGGCGCGTGGTTCATCGAGGTTAACAGTCTTCAGGGCCTTCCCAGGTCCTTCCACCGTCGTCGCCTCTTCCCTCTCCTCAGCCTTGACGTTGTGCAATGCACAGAACGTCGCCATCGGGAAAGTGGCCTCATCCTCATCATCAGCTTGCGCCAGGTGAGCCTGAGCCTTCTTCTCCTGCTTGCGATTTGGGCACTCCCGTGCCCAATGGCCCAACTTCCCGCAGCGCCGACAGACGTTGGGTTCGACCTGCTTCTTCTCCGAAGAAGCATTGCCGCGGCGCTTGCCATCGCCACCACGGCTGGAGGAGGCTGCCTTCCCGGAGTTCCTCTGAGCAGCCCACTCCTCTTTCCTCAGCAGGAGCTTCCCGCTGTCCTTTGTTGCTGTCGCTTGCTCCAGGCGCTCGTCCACCACCCGCAGACGGCCTGTCACATCCTCAATGGTGAGGGTGGACAGGTCCAGCATTGTCTCTATGGAGAGCGATCTGGATGTACTTTGCCGGCACGGAGTGGGGGTACTTGGAGACCGCCTCCTATTCGTCGATGGTGACGTCGTGGCTCTTCAGCTTGCTGATGAGCGTCTGTAGGCGGAGGGAGAAGTCCTCCACCATTTCACCATCCTTGAACTTGAGGTTGGCGTACTCCTGCTTCAGAAGCTAGGCCGTCGCCTTCTTTGCGCGGTCGGAACCGACGCGCATTGCCGCAATAGCCTCCCATGCCTCCTTAGCCGAGCTCTTCGCCCCCAACGGCTCCCTGTACTCTGCCGGTACAGCAGCGAGGATAGCCACCAACGCTGACATGTCATCTTCCTCATTGTCGATGCCCTTGTCAACAGCATTCCAGAGCCGTCGGGCTCTGAGCTTGACCTCCATGGTTACCGACCTGTTGACACCGTTTTTTGCACGTGTCAAAATGATCAGAGTGGGCTAATCGGCAGAGGAAAGTTACTGTGTACGCTGACAGCCGATGAAAATCAGTTTGTAAAGATGGGTGCCGATCAATGGTGGTGATCGATGGAAAGGTTGATTTAGACTCGGGCGTTGCCGATAAGGTTGGAGATGTTATTGTCGATGCCGATGAAAGAAGGTTTGAAGACTACTGCCGATGAAACAGGGAGTATGCCGATGGAAAGGAGGACGGTGAGATTTCCATCGTAATTGAGGCGGACAGGGAAATAGATAGGAGTTGATTTCCTTTTCTATATTTGTTAGAGTATGATTCATGTAAGGGTCACGTGTTTCCTTAGATATGGGTTTGGTGTCCTAGTTGTGTTTGGTTGTGTCTCTTTAGATCAGGGTATAAATATGGAGTGAGGGGCAATGTAATATAGATATCAATCAATATCAAAACCAATTTTTACTCCTATTTGCATCTACTTACTTTTCGGCGACTTCGTCAATTTGCATATTTTCCTTTTTACGAGTTCTCATTGATTCGGCGAGTTGCATAGCTCCAGTGTGACCTTCGGCGATCCTCGAGTTCCGTGTGAGTACCTCTTGGCCGTGACTTCCGGGCGTATCGCTGTTGTCAGGACCAAAGTGCTCGTATTTTCATCCTTGTCGATTAACAGGTCAAATCGACTGGCACGCTTTGGATATCGATTCGGGTATTAGCCCTTTATGTTTGTAGATCCACTTTTGCATCAACACATCTTTTGGCACGCCCGGTGGGACCAATCAGTCCGATCAATATGTTTAATTCCGAGATCAATTCAGAGAACATTATCGCGGTATCAGAAGAAGATCTTAAGGAAGAGCAGAGGCAGGCTATGGAAAAGGCTGTAGAAGAATATAGGCAGCTTTATCTGAAATCGTTTAGCCTGAACAAGAGTGGACAAGTCATCCAGAAGCAAGATTTGCCGTTGCCTCGGCAGGTTACCTTTGACTCCAATCCTGGTAAACTTCAAGAGATGGTTAATTCTGCAGTAAATCATGCTTTGATTAATCATTCCAATGTGCTGTCTAATACTGTTCATAATGCTGTGGTTCGAACTCTCAAAGAAGGACAAACGTCACCGCATTATGTTGGGTCTGCCTATCACCAACCAGAGCCGGCGTCTGTCAATACTCCATCGGCTCCCTCGGCCGTTGTGGGTACAGAAGTTACTCCCCCTTCAGTATCGGCAGGCTTACCTAATATTCAATCTACACCGATACGATCAGATCAGGTACTACCAGGAGGACGAATTCAACTTAATACAGATCTATCGGCATCAGCTATGTCAGGCCCTGTGTCTCAGAATAGTCAGATTCCTACTAATTGGTGGGGATATGGTATGCCTCTGGAGTCATCTACTTTCAATCCTGGGTTACCTCAGGTGTTTGATGCAGTAGGAAAAGTTCCTATACCATCGGCTGTTTCGCCGATAGCTCAAGTGCCTCAATATGCCACAGCAACTACTGTGCAATCAACTCCAGGAGGTTTCCAGATGCCTTTGGTTCAAACACCCAACTCAAGTCCATCGGCAAGCTTACTGCCGATGCAGCAGAAAGCCCCTGCTGTGAGTCAAACTGGGGTTCAGTTCATGCCTCAAGCTGGTTATAATTATCCAACAATGTCAGCAAATTACCAACCATCGGTAAGTTTTGTACCGATGAGTTCTAATAATGGTTGGTCAGGACAGTTACCTGTTCAACATACAGTTCAGCAAAATCAGCAAGTTGCAGGGATTCAACAAGGTCATATGCAAGCTGGTTTCCAGAATCAAGCATCGGCAGTTCAGCCGATGAATCCTTTCCAACAGGTTAATGGACCACAAGTAACGGCAAATATGCCGATTGCTGGAGATCGTGGGCCACAAAGATATGTGGAGGGATATCAGCAGCCACCTCCTGTAGAAATTCAGCCAGTTCGTCAGCAGGAGGCTGATGCTTTTTAGGCCGATAAGATAGCAGAAATTATGAAGGATCAGTTTGGGATAAAGCCTAAGGTCAATACTTACTCTTATCGGACTCCATACCCTCCTGCATATGATTTAATTCATCTCCCCAATCGGTACAAGGTACCAGATTTCACTAAATTCTCTGGGCAAGATGATACATCAATAATGGAACACGTCAATCGCTTCATTATTCAATGTGGAGAGGCAGCTGGCAGAGATGAATTAAGAGTTCGATTATTTTCATCATCTTTGTCTGGATCGGCATTTACATGGTTCATTTCATTACCACCAAATTCTATTATTACTTGGGCTGATCTAGAAAAACAATTTCATAAGTATTTCTTTGCTGGAATCCATGAAAAGAAGCTTACCGATTTAGTAAAATTGAGACAGCGTAATGATGAATCGGTAGAAAGCTTTGTGCAAAGGCTAAGAGATGTAAAGAATAAGTGCTACAGTCTGGTGCTGGATGATCGGCAGCTTGCCGATCTAGCTTTCCAAGGGTTATTGCCACATCTTAAAGACATATATGCTTCTCAGGAGTTTGAAAGTCTCAGTCATCTTGTGCAAAGGATTTCTGATCAAGACACTAGGGTTTTTGAACCTAAAAAGAATTGGAGTAAAAAAGTATCATTTGTTGAAGAAGTAGGAGATTCTGATTCTGATGAAGAACCAGTTATCGGTTTAGCTGAGTGGGTTAAGAATAAAAAGCCGATATCTTGTCCCTTTGGCCAAAAAGAGCCAGAAAAGTTTACCTTTAATATCACCAAGGCTGACAAAATATTTGATCTTCTGCTTCAAGAGGGCCAAATTAAGCTGTCATCTAATCATGTGATCCCATCGGCAGAAGAGTTAAAGAAGATCTTGTACTGCAAGTGGCACAATGCAACTTCACACAGTACAAATGAGTGCAAAGTGTTCAGGCAACAGTTACAATCGGCCATTGAATCTGGAAGAATTAAGTTTGGTATTTCTAAGGCCCAGAAGCCGATGAAAATTGATCAACACCCTTTTCCAGCAAATATGTTGGAGGCCAAAGGGAAGACCAAGGTATTAACGTCAGAGGCTGCTGAGAAAAACGCATCAGTGAATCCCCAACATCGGATAACTACCGATGATGCAAAAAGTAAGGGTTTGCTGGGAGAAAGCAGTAGTTCCAAAAATCATCCTCGACCTGGCATTGTGATTACTCATTGAAGGCAGCAGGAGAGTTGGCGTCAGCGAAATGACCGATATCGACAACAGCAAGAAGAGAGACGTCGGGAAGAATGGCATCGGCATAAAGATCATTGGAGGTGCCCGTTTTTCATCCACTGCTGGGAAGAAGGTATTAAATTGCCAACTGTTGAAAATTGCCCTGAGTGCAATGGTTATTATGGGGTCAATCGGTCAGAAAGGAGGTTTCAACCTGGTAATCAGGGTTTGTTTATCAATGAGCCGATCAGAGGCAGAACATCAGTGCATGATCGGCTGGGGGGCAGACTTAGTGTACATGAAAGGCTTGGTAAACGCGCTGGATATTTTCCAAGGAATCAAGAGGAGCTTGAGGAAATGGCAAATGCAAGAGTTCCTGATGAGAAAATATTCTACAGGGACCCTAATATACGCCGTGTAGAGTCAACTAGGACCTGTTATCAGCCGGTTTGGAAAACCAAGTTTCCTCGATGGTGCTCGGAGGGTCTGACAAAGACGCAGAGAAGGAGGATGCAACGTGAGCGTCAGGAGGATTTATACCAAGAGGAAAATTCCTCCAATGAGAGGTCCGGTCATCAGCAGTGGCAGGTAAAACACAAAAATAAGGGTCCATCAGCAGATGTTAATATGGTATTCATGTTGCCAATGGAGTTTTTGGCACTATCTGATAATGAGGAAGAAGTTCTCTCTGATCAAGTAGCTCAGTTGACACTAGATCCAATGATGGCTGTTTTTGAGAAACCTACCGATGACGAGAGACAGCATCTTAAGGCTTTGTTTGTGAAAGGCAGAGTTGATGGGCAGCCTGTATCTAAGATACTTATCGATGGAGGGGCTGCGATTAATATTATGCCTTATGTGATGTATCGAAAACTTGGTAAGGGAGATCAAGACTTGACCAAAACCGATATGATGCTGAAGGATTTTGAAGGCAATGTGTCACCGGCTAAAGAGGGCAGTATGCGTTGAATTGACCATCGGCAGTAAAACCTTGCCGACGACGTTCTTTGTTATTAATGGCAAAGGTGCATATAATTTGCTTCTAGGGAGGGATTAGATTCATGCTAATTGTTGTGTTCCTTCTACAATGCATCAATGCCTCGTACAGTAGATTGGGGATAAGATTGAGGTTGTCCCTGGTGATTCTTCTTATATCATCGCATCGGCAGAATCAGATACTTATGAGCGAACTAAATGCATATCAGGAGAAATTTGGGAAAAAGAGTTTCTTAGAGTTGTTGATTATCAAATTCCACCGATCCAAGCAGTCGGTTCTGAAGAAGAGTTTTAATGGATAGGTTTGCCGATGATGCAAAGTTAGGTCAAGGGTTTACGTCGGCAGATGATTTAGTAGAAGTAGATATGGTGATGGCGATAGGCCAAGACCTACTTTTATTAGTGCTAAGTTAGATTCCAAGTGTAAGCAGCAAATAATTGATTTGTTAAAAGAGTATAAAGATTGTTTTGCTTGGGATTATACTGAGATGTCTGGATTAGACCGATCGGTAGTTGAACATCGGTTACCTATCAAATCTGGATTTCGGCCACATCAGCAGCCAGCGTGCCGATGCAACCCTAATATACTTCCTGATATTAAGGCCGAAATAACTAAATTAATTGAGGCAAAGTTTATTCGGCAGTGTCGATATGCAGAGTGGATCTCTAATGTGGTTCCTGTTTATAAGAAAAATGGAAAACTTCGTGTTTGTATTGATTTCAGGAATCTCAACAAAGCCACACCGATGGATGGCTATCCAATGTCGATTGCTGATTTGTTGATTGATGCTGCAGCCGGACATTAAGTTATCAGCTTCATGGATGGTAATGCAGGTTACAATCAAATATTCATGGCTGAAGAAGATATTCCCAAGACTGCTTTCAGATGTCCAGGTCATGTGGGGTTGTTTGAGTGGATAGTCATGACGTTTGGTTTGAAAAATGCCGGCTGCTACTTATCAAAGAGCTATGAACTTTATTTTTCATGAATACATCGGCACATTAGTGGAGATCTACATTGATGATGTAGTGATTAAGTCTGGAGATGTCACAAAACA
The DNA here is from genome assembly GCF_019320115.1 of Miscanthus floridulus. Taxonomy (NCBI): domain Eukaryota; kingdom Viridiplantae; phylum Streptophyta; class Magnoliopsida; order Poales; family Poaceae; genus Miscanthus; species Miscanthus floridulus. Next base: position 45,418,190 of record NC_089593.1, read on the forward strand.
TTTAGCCGATCTACGAAAGATACTGGAGTGCACAAGGAAGCATGGATTGAAGATGAATCCTAATAAATGTGCATTTGGTGTATCGGCAAGGTCAATTCTTGGGTTTTATGGTGCATCAACGAGGGCATCGAAATCAGTAGAAAGTCTATTGATGCAATTAACAAGGTGGTTGCTCCTGCCAATAAGACTTAATTGCAATCTTTGATCGGTAAGATTAATTTCATTAGAAGATTCATATCTAATCTGTCGGGTAAGATCAAGGCTTTCAGTCCACTACTTAAATTGAAAGCCGATCAGGAATTTGTATGGGGAGCTGAGCAGCAGTTAGCCCTCGATGAAATTAAGAAATATTTAACAAATCCTCCAGTGCTAGTTCCACCTCAACACGGGAAGCCTTTCAGGTTGTATTTGTCAACTGATGATACCGTTATCGGTTCAGCTCTTATTCAAGAATTTGAAGGGAAAGAACGTGTTATTTATTATTTGAGCAGAAGATTAGTGGATGCTGAGACAAGGTATTCGGCCATCGAAAAATTATGTCTGTGTTTATACTTTTCTTGTGTCAAATTAAGACATTATTTGTTATCTGCCGAATGTACGGTCATATGCAAAGACGACGTAGTCAAGTATATGCTGTCAATGCCGATATTAAGTGGTAGAATCGGCAAGTGGATTTTAGCATTATCAGAATTTGAACTACGTTACGAATCAACTAAGGCAGTTAAGGGGCAAGTTATGGCTGATTTTGTCACTCAGCATTGTAATACAGTGGACTCTCTGGAGATTGCTCCCTGAACACTTTTCTTCGATGGATCCACATGTGGTGAAGGAGCAGGTATCGGCATTGTGTTAATTTCACCTCAAGGAAGGAAGTATGAGTTTTCATTGCCGATTGTTGCTACGTCGACAAACAATCAGGCTGAATACCAAGCCTTGATAAAAGGGTTAGAATTACTGAAGGAGATACGTGCCGATGCTGTTGAAATCTTTGGTGATTCTATGCTAGTTATAAATCAATTGGCTGGAATTTATGAATGCCGAAGTGAAGTTTTGATTTCGTATTATGAAAGATGTTTGCAATTGTTGAAAGGATTTAGAGATTTTCGTCTTGAACATATTTCTCGACTGCATAATGAGGAGGCTAATCGACTAGCTCAGCATGCTTCAGGGTATCAGCCTATTCAGGAAGTGCTAACATCGGCAGTCGATACCTGATGACTGGAGAAAGGAGATTGTCGATTATTTAAAGGATCCATATAAAAAGGTTGAAAGACGTATAAGGTTCCAAGCTACCAAGTATGTGCTCCTCGATGATGAATTATATTATCGAACTATAGATGGAGTTTTACTCAGATGTGTTAGCAGTGATGAATCGAAAAGCTTGATGGGTGAAATTCATGAAGGAGTGTGTGGGGCGCATCAATCGGCTTTCAAGATGAAGTGGATGATCAGAAGGAATGGATACTATTGGCCGACTATTCTTGAAGATTGTTTTAAATATTTTAAAGGATGTCAGGGGTGTCAAAAGTTTGGTAATATTCAAAGAGCGCCTGCATCGGCTATGAACCCTATAATCAAACCTTGGCCGTTCCGGGGATGGGCTATCGATCTCATCGGTCAGATTTATCCGCCATCGAGCAAATGACATAAATTTATTCTGGTTGCTACCGATTATTTCACAAAATGGGTTGAGACAATTCCTTTAAAAAAGGTGACATCGGTTAATATGATTGATTTTGTGAAAGAGCATATTGTTTACCGATTTGGTATTCCTCAGACTATCACTACCGATCAGGGCACTATGTTTACATCAGGAGAATTTGATGAGTTTGCTGTAGGTATGGGAATTAAAGTTTTAAATTCTTCTCCATATTATGCTCAAGCTAATGGTCAAGCTGAGGCTTCTAACAAAGGGATCATCAAACTCATTAAGCGCAAAATTGAAGAAAATCCTAGGAGGTGGCATACAGTATTAAATGAAGCCTTGTGGTCATATCGGATGTCATGTCATGGTGCAACCAAAGTAACGCCTTATCAGTTAGTATATGGACACGATGCAGTATTGCCTTGGGAAATTAAAGTTGGCTCTAGGCGAATACGTTCTCAAAATCAGCTGACAGCCGATGATTATGATACTCTTATGAAGGATGAGTTGGAAGATGTGGCGGGTCATCGGTTAAGGGCTTTAGTTAGCATCGAAGAAAATAAGAAAAGAGTAGCCAGGATGGTATGACAAGAAGGTGAAGGTAAAGGAGTTTGCCGATGGAGATCTGGTCTGGAAATTGATTTTACCGATTGGGACTAAAAGTTCAAAGTTTGGGAAGTGGTCTCCTAATTGGGAAGGTCCATATCGGATAAATCAGTCTGTTCCTGGTAACGCATATATTCTAGAAACCCTCGAAGGGGTTGTGTTTCCCAGAGCATTAAATGGAAAATATTTAAAGAAATATTACCCTAGTATCTGGATGGATGCATAAAAGTATAAGTGCCGATAACAGTCCTATCGGCTAGAATTATGCAAGGATGTCAATGTCTCATAAAGTGCCGATACAATAAACAAGATTTACAAGTTTAACAAGGATTGGATAGCTAATATCGCACGCAGGCGAATCTGGTCGGCTTCCTCCATTTCTTTGATGTCTTCATCGGCAGCACCCTCCACAGGCTTGAGTTTTTTCTTCATGGCCAAAGCTTTGCGAAGCCTGGATGTCTCTTTCTTGCTGAAGGGCCTTGATGGCATTGGGTAGCTGGCTTTCTTCTTGTTGAGCATGAGTTAAGGCTGCCTCGACTTCTTTCAATTCAGCCAATAGAGCCATCTTTTTTGCCGATAAATCTAAGATTTTCTGCTTAAGTTCAGCGCCCGAAGTCTGCAAGTTGCCGATGCCCTTGTGCTTCTCATCGGCAATTTGTTTCAGTTGTAGCATCTCTTCTTTGAGTTGAGCTTGAGCTGCTCTATCGGCAATGCGCTGAGCAGCCCGTTGATATTGCAGTTGGCGGCTTTCTAAATGGGCTGCTGGGAAGAGTACTTCTTCAACATCGGCAGGGACCTGGCCACGGATTGTTTTGAAAATTGCCTTTGCGGGGTCCGAGTCATCTACTCAGTTGGGCGGTATCCTGCTGTAGCAAGTTCAGGAGAGCTTCCAACTTGGACTTAATTTCTGCCGATATTGTTCCCAGTGCAAGGGAAGAACTTGTTTCCTCTCCATCATCGTCAGAAACGTCAATGGCAAAGGAAAATAGGCTGTTTGGGGAGTCTTGTTCCTGAGGAAAAGAAAAAGAGGTCAGTTAAGGATAAGTATGAATATTATAAATCGACTAGGTCAATCGGCTTACCTGTTTCAAGGCAATTTCCTGTGCTTGGCTGGAGGAGGCAGCCTGGAGTATGCCGTGTGGAGGATCGGCTGAGCTTGCCGATGGGATATCCTCTGTGGCCTCATCGGTGGTTGGCTCTTGGGTATGATGACCGATGACGTTGGGGCAGATGGGGGGATCGGCATGGACTTCTGTCGTTTTGGCTGTGCCTCGGCATCTGTTAAGGCTTTGCGTTTTGCTTGGGCCTCAGTAGCGGTTGGCTGGGGGGCATCGGCACTTGTTGGTTGTGGAGCTTGGAACATCTGGTACGCTTGCCGATGTACCTCATTTGTTGCTGCAAAACAAGTGTAAGGTATGATATTTAACAGATAAAATGTAAAATCGAAGGAATACCTCTGAAGGTTTGTCAGAAGTAGTGGTGCTTGATGTCGGAGGAATTGCCGATGACGATCCAGCAGCGGCTCTTACACCCTGATGATTAATGTTAATACAGTTTGTGATCGGCATGAGTAGAAATAAGCGGGTTGTTACCTTGAATGCCTTGATCAGGGTTGTAGCAGCAGCCGATGGAGTGGCCCTAGCTGTAGCCAATTTGGACTTTGAGGTGATGGTCTTGGCACGGGTCTTCTGGTGAGTCAAAGCAGCTAAGGTGGGGGCGTTGTAGCCGATCGGTGATATCGGGGAAACAGGCTGAAGATTGAAAGGTTTCCCACTTTTACTCATAGATGGTGCTGGGTTGTTAACCTGTCACTGAGAAAGTTAGTTACCGATATATGAAAGGAAAAAGCAGAAGGGAGTTAAAAGAAACTTACTGCATCATCAGGGATGGCGTATTCAGGGTCGATCATGTGCCGATATGTGTGAGCAGATGTTGCAAACAGTTGTTCCTTCCACTCTCGCCACCATTGCTTATATGACTCGGTGATGAAAGATACTGGCGTCCAGATGGATATATCAACATCTGTAGTATCGGCATCGGGGGAAAGTCGCACTACCCTTGCTCCAATCTGTTCCGCAGGTGATTGTTTCTCTGGGTTTGATCACATCGGCAAAACAAAGTTTGATTGGCAGTTGCCCAAAAGCCAATTGACGGGATACTGCCGATGGGTTGTAAAATTCAGTACGTGATAGTGGTGTTTTTCCCGCTACCGAATGTGTTTACTGGAATTGCCCTGGGAGTAATGATGGCCATCATGAGTTCATTATCCTGATTCAGAGTGTCATCGGCAAAGTTGAAAAGAAGGGGGAATCTGTTTTCTTCGTCAATATAAGGTACCCAGGCCCTATGATCACGAGAAAGACCATTGTAGAAGCTTTGGAAGAATCTGCCGATCTGGTCTTCATTGGCCTCTGTTCCAGGAAGGACAATTATGGCTTCACCAAAATTGAGGGGTGAGCGTGTTGCCGATTCATCAGTCCCCAAGCACATGGTCTTCAGCAATTTCTCGTGGGAATTGTTGGGCAAAGAAGTCCCATTGCAAACGTTTGTGCATATGGGCATTCAGCCACATGTTGATAAACCACCACGGGCCTCCTAAGTTGCCGATGGGTTCGCCAAGCAAAAGTTTCTGAGACACTTGATGAAGAAGATGATAAGTGGAGCTCAGAAGGTATCGGCCAAGTGGGAACCTTACACCATTAGCCAAGAGTTCAGCTGCGGGGAGGAAGGCGTTGGTTGGTCCTACTGATCGACCACAGAAGATAAATTTTTCTAACCACATATTCAAGAATGTGGCATGTTCCCTCTGGTTAACTGTCCCGGTCTTCTGGCATTCTTGAATGTATCCCGTCCAACCGCCGATGTTGCGGGTATTCACCCTATATTCAGATTTTCTGCCATAGATGGAGCCTTCATCGGCAGTTGAAATATCCAAGCCAGTGAGCATGTGGACATCGGCAAGTGTGGGAGTAGCTGGGCCATGTCCAAACATAAAAGTGTTTGTTGTGTCTGACCAGAAGTAAGCAGCTGCAATCATCATTGACTCATTCTTTTGCATATCGGCAATAGATAGCCTAATGCATTGGTCTAGCTTCCGTTCTGCCCAGTATACTTGCATCGACCTATTGACCCTTAAGTACCAATCTTTCCACCCTTTGGTGGTTTTGGGCCAAGATCGGAATGTATCTTTCCATAAATTCAGAGAGAAATTTTGGGCTCTAAAGGGGATTCTATTGACTTCTGCATTAATCAGATCGGTTGGATCTGGGTTACCCATTGGTCCTAGGCATTGGACATGTGGCTGATCGGTTGGAATAACTAATTTGTTGCGCAGTTCCTAAGTTTAGAGAATCCGAAGAACAAAAGAAAAGAAAAAATTACCGACTGTATGAACTCGCAAAGACCAGAGGAATCGAGGTAAAAGGTAACGGAAGAGGAACGAACCGCAGGGACGTCGAAGTTGATTGCCATTATCTTGAGGTAGGTGGGGGCATGAGCCGGAGACTCGAGGTTGACGCTGGAGAAAAGTTCTTGTTGGTTGAGGTTGCGCAGTTGTTCGTCGGAGTCGCCGCCGGAAAGAGAGAATGTCAAAGATTAGGGTCTGAGGGTAGAAGACGAGCGTTCCGGAGAAATCTATTTATAAGCCGCTTGGAGTAGGGGTATTTTGGACTTATCTCTATACCGCGCGCATGTAGGTCGAGGTGGTTCAGATGGATATGGTAACTGTTCGCACGATAATCAAGGGATTGTACAGATGATTTGATGGCAAGTAATCATGACTTGGAAGAGATATCGGTACAGGATATTTTAATTCTGAAAGTGGCGGCATTATTATGTTAGGATCTTGCCGATGGATTATTGTTTCGGTATCTTAACCATAATCAAGGCAAGAGTGGTTGGCAATTGTGCGATATTTACTGAGGTGCGTGAATCAGGATTAGATTTGATTAGATTTGATAACAGATCAAGTTTTGGCTTGAAGGATGAGTTACGGTAATTGGGCGAAGGCAAACGTTATCTGGAGTAAATTTCGGAGCATTAATGGTTTTATACTCCGAAATTGGGGGGCATGTGTTGACACCGTTTTTTGCACGTGTCAAAATGATCAGAGTGGGCTAATCGGCAGAGGAAAGTTACTGTGTACGCTGACAGCCGATGAAAATCAGCTTGTAAAGATGGTTGCCGATGAATGGTGGTGATCGATGGAAAGGTTGATTTAGACTCGGGCGTTGCCGATAAGGTTGGAGATGTTATTGTCGATGCCGATGAAGGAAGGCTTGAAGACTACTGCCGATGAAACAGGGAGTATGCCGATGGAAAGGAGGACGGTGAGATTTCCATCGTAATTGAGGCGGACAGGGAAATAGATAGGAGTTGATTTCCTTTTCTATATTTGTTAGAGTATGATTCATGTAAGAGTCACGTGTTTCCTTAGATATGGGCTTGGTGTCCTAGTTGTGTTTGGTTGTGTCTCTTTAGATCAGGGTATAAATATGGAGTGAGGGGCAATGTAATAATATATATCAATCAATATCAAAACCAATTTTTACTCCTATTTGCATCTACTTACTTTTCGGCGACTTCGTCAATTTGCATATTTTTCCTTTTTACGAGTTCTCATTGATTCGGCGAGCTGCATAGCTTCAGTGCGACCTTCGGCGATTCTCGAGTTCCGCGTGAGTACCTCTTGGCCGTGACTTCCGGGCGTATCGCTGTTGTCAGGACCAAAGTGCTCGTATCTTCATCCTTGTCGATTAACAGGTCAAATCGACTGGCACGCTTTGGATATCGATTCGGGTATTAGCCCTTTGTGTTTGCAGATCCACTTTTGCATCAACACGACCACTCTCCATAGTTGGTGCGAGTTAGCGTCGGCCAACTGGTGCCGTTGACCTCCCGCACCGTACGAACAACGACCTCCGGTCGTGGCTGGGTAGCCACAGCAGTGCCACTGCTGTCGTCCATGTCCGAACCGCCCGTCATCGCCAGCGGTTAGTCTGGAGACGGCGTTTGTACGGCTCCAATACCACTTGTTGGCCCACAGGATTACCGGCTCAGGTAAGTGAACCACTCACTAGTCTTGCCGAGCACCCGCTAGTGCTGCCGAACACCCACTAGCCATGCCGACCACGAACAAGCGTTGTCCGTCCCCACACACTATGGCTGGAGCTAGAAGAAGAAGGGAGAACAGAGCATGCACACACAATACAAGACACCAGCGTTGGCCGAAGCCCTGTCTGTGAGATGGCAAATCTGAACTATCTTTACTGAGTTGCCGTGGTAGTCTATTTATACAACTCTATCCATCTAGTCTTAGTACAGTGCACATGCTGTAACAGTAACTAGATAACATACAGGGTTGACTCTGCGCCGGCCACTACATGTGCCTACAGTGCTGCATGTGAGCCGTGCGGCGCATGCACCTGCAGCGGCTACAGTATCACAGCAGGGGGCTTTTCGACGCCGCCTTCCCTTACTGTGTTCACACAAGGTAGCAGTAGATTATCTAACAAAGATGACTTAAGTCAGATAAAATTGAATTGAATTATTGGAATTCAGAAATCATGTAAAGGCATAACCGATGGCCTAGACAATCCAATCCATCGACACATGTACCTTGATTCCTTGAAGTTGCAGGGGCACTGACCGCCTGACCACCGTGGCGCCATTAGCGGTTCATCTAGGCGAAGCGCGAAACCACGATCACCCAAAGAACCAACGAGTGCGAGCATGTGCAGAATTGCGGGAAGAGGCCGACTCCACGTGACTGCATGACTTTTCCCATCCCAGGCTGACTATTGTGTTTTGGTCTTTGGGCCTTCAAATCCTGGCTTATGCGTACATTGACTGATATGCAGGACATACGAACACATGGGCCCCTTAGCGGCATGGATTAGGCGGTCACGCCTCTTGCCTAGTGTCAAATCCGTCCTGAGATTCTCTCCTAGGCGAGTTGTGGTGTCGGGCAATTGGATTCCTGGCCTAGTGGTTTTGGTCTTTTGACCGAAGTTGTGTACGCCTAGTTGTAGAGTCAGAGGACCGAAGGTTGTGCGGGGATGGTTTGTGTACCACCTAGTTGTGTGGTTTAGTGACCAAGTTGTTCGGGGTTTGTATCCCTAGTTATACGTTTTTTTAACCTGGTTTCCCTTATAATCTGTGCCCATTCTCTTCTTCTAATAAAGCCTCCACCATCCTTTCAAAAAAAACTAAGTAGTATCTTTCTGTTTAAGTGCGTTGTTAAAAGGCTGATTGTTAAATTGGGGCCTGTTATGAAGTACTCACTTTAATAATATTGGTTAGTGCTCGTAATTCATTAAATTGGTATGTAAGTATGTGACCATGTTTTTGCCCTCAAATCACTTTACAAACCAGTGTACACTTCCATTCTATTACTAGTTGCTTCATCCTAGATTGCCTTAGTTTTGGCAAGTGTGCTTTGCACCATTTGCACTTGTTATCCAAAAGGATGTAGACAATGTGTGCTTTGCACCATTCTGCACTTATTGTCCATGACTTGACTTTACAGTGCATGGGAGTCCATAATCTAAATGACTAATGAGACCGAGAGAGCTCCTTAGCTTAATGGTGCATCCCTTTTTAAACTGTCCTATATTTGTTCATGCATTGGCCCCATATTTTGGGGACGTTGGGTGGTTAGAGTGGACAGGTGCTTTAGCTGGTTCTTATTTGACATTTTTTCATCCTAACTTCTTCCACTGAGTTGCTATCTGTATAAGGTAAGACATTGTAAAATTGTGCGTACCTACCACAATAACAGCTAACATAACTTCAATAGCTTGTTGGTGCAGAAAATCCTGTTTTGGTTTCTGCGGCTGAACAAATTTTTGGTGCCGGTGGAAAGAGATTAAGACCAGCATTAGTTTTTCTGGTGTCTAGAGCAACTGCTAAGTTAGCTGGTTTGTCGTAAGTTCTCTTTGTTATTACGGCATTACCATTTTGAAGGAAATGTTTTGAAATTATTATCTGAGACTATATTTTTGGAATACTTACATAAAAAAACTATATTTTTGGAATACAGGGAGCTAACTACAGAACACCAACGATTGGCAGAGATTATAGAGATGATTCACACCGCAAGTTTAATACATGATGATGTCATAGATGATAGTGGGATGCGAAGAGGTAGATGATATGTTGTTTCAAATAAATCAGAATATTGTGAATAAAACTGTTATTTCTTTTTTCATTTTATAGATGCATTTGCCTCTACTGATTCTTATCATCCAAATACTTCCAATGTTAGAGCATGGATTAACTGGGGAATCATTATTTCTTTTGGGATCTATACTGTTACTACATTTTTCTCACACATGATTTTAATCAGACAGAAATCATCATACAAAGTTGCAGTCTTCATCTTATCATTTACCTTTTGTTTGAAAATTACAAGGAATTTTTGCATTGACTTAAAGAGAGACATGAACTGAAGCCAGCCCTAGGTCGTGAACCTAGGTGGACAAGAGAACAAACAGCCTCACCACCACATTGGCAGCCTAATATTTATTTTCAGTGTTACACTATCATGCTCATCAGAATAGAAGGGCTCATTATTCAGTTGGCCAATATAGCCTAATATGTAGTTGACTGTTTTTCAGGAAAGGAAACTATTCATCAGCTATATGGTACACGGGTCGCTGTACTTGCTGGTGATTTTATGTTTGCACAATCTTCTTGGTTTCTTGCAAACTTAGAAAACATTGAAGTTATAAAGCTGATCAGCCAGGTGATGATGGGATAAGTCTCTGTGTTGGCTGGTCTTTGTGGAGCTGCAGCATGGTGGTCTTGCTGCCCATCAAGGACAGCATCCTTGACAAACATCTTAGCATCTAGGACAGCATATTAGCATCTAGCATCTTGGCATATGCTTGGCTGGTTAACAGCCTATAAATATGTATCTCCAACCCCTCAGGTTGACATGGCATTTGTATGAGAAATAAACCAGAAAATTGCCCCAACTCCTAGTGTCATCCTCTCGCGATGAGAGTAAGAATTCTGCTACTACAAAGAGTAAGAATTCAGCGACTAACAACTGGTATCAGAGCCATACTATCTTGTAGCCTGAGCATCTCCTGCTCATCTCCCTTCCCAGTCTCGCAACAGCGCCAGCTGGGAGCAGCAGCAGCTCCGGCCGCTCCTACTCACTCCTCTCCCTCTGCGCTGAAGCAGTCCTCTCCCCACGCAGCAGCCCTCCGGTAGCGCGTCATGTCCGCAGGACAGTCTCAGCGCTCGGTCGCCTCGAGCACGCGGCGTCGGCAGGAGGCCGAACTTGCCGCGGCAGAGGAACGCGAGCGAGCGGCGGCAGAGACTGCTGCGGCGGTGGCAAGGGCGTCGAAGCTGGCAGCGGCAGAGCTGGCAGCAGCCAGAGCGGAGGCAGAAGCGGCAGCGGCGGCGGATGCAGCGCGTGCGGCGGCAGCAGAGGTCGAGGTTCTGCGTGGCAGCATCAGCAGCTCCATTTCTGCTGACGACAGCGCCGACGCGGACCTCGAGCTGCTGGGGAGGGAGGCAGCGCGAGCGCGGGCGGTGCGGTGGGCAGCCGTGCACGCCCACGAGCGCGGCGGCAGCCCAGACAGGCGCGGACGTGCCGGCGGCGCTCCTGGGGGAGGCGCGCATGGCGGTGGCGCTCCTGGAGGAGGCGCGCACGGCAACGGTGGCGGACGGGTCGATAGAGAGCGCGGCCTTCATAGGCAGCGTGACTCTCTCTCCCCGGATCGGTACCGTGGTTACCACGGGCTCCAGGCTGTTGTCAGGGACGTCGGCTCCGGCGATGGGTGGCCTACCCTCACTACTACCAACTACGTCGAGTGGGCTGCGGTGATGAGGGTAAAGCTCCAGGTGCGGCACATATGGGAGACAGTCCGGTACGGCGACGTCGACTACGACCAGGATCGACGGGCGCTGGATGCCCTCATCGCTGCAGTCCCGTCTGAGATGCAGTTCTTGCTTACCAACAAGCGGACTGCCAAGGAGGCTTGGGACGCCATTGCTGCGGCACGCATCGGCAGCGATCGCGCCCACAAGTCCACACTGCAGGCACTTCGCAAGGAGTGGGAGAACCTGGCCTTCAAGCCTGGTGAGGATGTTGATGACTTTGCTCTCCGTCTCAACACTCGATCGAGTCTCTACTGAATCTCTCCACGATGTCGATCGAGGAGGCGATAGGTCGCCTCAAGGTCGTCGACAGCGATGAGCCACAGTCTCTCTCGGGGCCCATCACCACTGGCGGGAAGCTCCTTCTCACTCGGGAGCAGTGAGTTGCCTGCCAAGGTAACCGGAAGAAGGGAGAGCCTGCTTCCGCGACAGGCGGCCGCAAGCGTAGCAAGCCTCGCAAGGCGCGCAGAGACGCCCAGGCCGGGGCGCGAGGACGTGCCGAGAGTGATGCCCGCGGAGGCGCCCAGGGCGGCGCCGTCCGCAAGCACAAGCCGGCACGAGACAACACCTGCCGCAACTGCAGCCAGCTTGGCCATTGGGCCAAGGACTGTCGACAGCCACGACGCGGCTAGGCCCATGTCGCATAGGCGGAGGAGCCGGCTCTGTTCATGGCACATGCAAGCATCGAGCTACCTCCAGCGGCACCGGCCGCAGTGGCTCTCCTCCACCTTGATAAGCCAAAAGCACACGCCCTCCTCGGCGACGGCTCCGGCAATGACAAGACTGACGGGTGGTGCCTCGACACCGGCGCCACCCATCACATGATCGGTCGACGGGAGCTCTTCACCGAGCTTGACTCTAGTGTCCGAGGCTCCGTCGGGTTTGGGGATGCCTTCGGCGTGGAGATCAAGGGCGTCGGCTCCGTCACCTTCACCGCCGTGTCTAGTGAGCACAGGCTGCTCACCGGAGTCTACTACATCCCCGCATTGAGGAACTCTATCATCAGCTTGGGACAGCTAGATAAGAACGGTTCGTGCGTGGTGGTTGAGGATGGAGTCATGAGGATTTGGGATCGCCGTCGTCGCCTTCTTGCCAAGGTAACCAGAAGCGCAAATCGACTCTACGTCCTTAACATGCAGGTGGCACAACCCCTCTGTCTCGCTGCTCGTCGGGATGACGAGGCATGGCAGTGGCACGAGCGCTTCAGGCACCTTCACTTCGAGGCCCTGAAACGGCTCAGTGCCACGGAGATGGTGCGAGGCCTGCCGTGCTTCGACCATGTGGAGCAGCTCTGGGACGTCTGCGTGTTGACGAAGCATATGCGACTCCCCTTTCTCCAGCGGGCGAGCTTTCAAGCCAAGGAGAGGCTCGAGCTTGTGCACGGGGACTTGTGTGGCCCGGTGATACCGGCCACACTGGGAGGACGACGCTACTTCCTGCTGCTCGTCGATGACCTCGCCCGCTACATGTGGGTGATGGTCCTCGGCAGCAAGGGAGAGGCTGCGGACGCCATCAGGCGCGCGCAGGCTGCTGCAGAGGCGGAGGAAGCACATCCGGGTGAGGTACCACTTCATCCGAGGCTGTTTGGAGGAAGGGAGCATCAAGGCAAGCTACATCAACACCAAGGACCAGCTTACGGACCTACTTACCAAGCCTCTTGGGAGGATCAAGTTCCTTGAGCTCTGCTCCAGGACCGGGATGGTTCAACTTTTCCACAAGACGACGCACAAGACTTAGGGAGAGAATGATGTGATAAGTCTCTGTGTTGGCTTGTCTTTGTGGGGCTGCAGCATATGGTCATTGTGGCTGCATGGTGGTCTTGTTGCCCATCAAGGACAACATCCTTGACAAGCATCTTAGCATCTAGGACAGCATCTTAGCATCTAGGACAACATCTGTTTTATGACATCATATTAGCATCTAGCATCTTGGCATATGCTTGGCTGGCTAGCAGCCTATAAATATGTATCCCCAACCCCTCAGGTTGGCATGGCATTTGTGTGAGAAATAAACCAGAAAATTGCCCCAACTCCTAGTGTCATCCTCTCTCGATGAGAGTAAGAATTCTGCTACTACCAAGAGTAAGAATTCAGCGACTAACAGGTGATCCAGGACTTGAGCAAAGCTTTCATTTCCTGTTTAAGACAGTACTTGATTTTCTTAACAGAAATGATACTGTGCCCTAACAGGTCATCAAGGACTTCGCAAGTGGTGAGATAAAACAAGCATCCACTCTTTTTGACTGTGACATCACTCTTGATGATTACCTTCTCAAGAGCTACTACAAAACTGCATCTCTGATCGCAGCAAGCACAAGGTCAGCCGCCATATTCAGTGGCATCAGCACGACTATTTGTGAACAAATGTATGAATATGGCAGGAATCTTGGGCTGTCCTTCCAGATAGTTGATGACATCCTGGACTTTACCCAATCAGCTGAGCAACTTGGCAAACCAGCAGGAAGTGACTTGGCGAAGGGAAACTTGACAGCTCCAGTCATCTTTGCTTTGCAAGATGAACCAGAGCTAAGAGAGATCATCGATTCTGAGTTCAGTGAGACTGATTCGTTAGCTGCTGCGATAGAGCTTGTTCACAGGAGCGGTGGAATAAGGAGGGCACATGAGCTTGCGAGAGAGAAGGGTGACTTGGCTATCCAAAACCTGCAGTGCCTTCCGAGAAGTGATTTCAAAAGTACCCTTGAGAGTATGGTAAAATATAACCTTGAAAGGATTGAGTAGATGGATTCAGTTGATTCCTGTACCAGTCCACTAGATACAGGCCTCCAGTATGGGATTGATGTAGCTCCAAAACCCGTCTTTCAGCCCCATCTCAGAAGATACGGTTTCAAAGAAACTACTAGGAGAAATTGTTCTATTTCATACATATTCTGGGGAACTCCTGTCAGGCAGGCCAGAGTTATCTTGTTGATCATATGAGATGATCTATGCAGGATCATCAGAAAGCAAGGACCTAGCCGCATACTCGTACACGTCGAGCCTACATCTGAGTATTCTACTTTTGCAGCTCTTGTAAATATAAGGAGCTTACTGTAACCTAGCATTCTTTTATTTTGCAATTTGCGCAGCAAATTAAGTGCTATACTTGTATGGGGACCTAACAGGCTGACACTCATATAACAGTTATGTACTCTAGATCACTGGGGTGTATTTTTCTATAAACATGTTGGCTGGAGTGATTGATACATACTTCAACATAAACAAGGGACCTCTCCAGAGAACACATGCATAATTGTACCATGTTGAGATCATAGTTCATGAATGCAATTCGCAGCAAGTTTGTTGCTTCCACTATTCTGGAAGCTTGCAAGAACATGACTAAGATACTTTTGCTGAAGTATAACAGTGGATCACAGAGGTACAATGCCCTCATCCGGAAGTCCAGAAAGTGCCGGAAATTAGGGGTACAAGCAAATTTAAAATTATGTCAGAAATTTACTGCAAGGCGCAATGAAGTACACGGATTTATACAGATTATAGCGTCAAAGCATGCGTTTGAGTTTGGAAATTTCAATTTGCAAACAAGAGCTTCGGATAGATTACACAGATTTTTCCCCAGGAAGGTACGAGGGAGAACTGCTGCCAGGATGGCTTTTCTTCTTATGGAACATGCTCGTGATGTTTGGCAGCATGAAGCTCCTCCTCAGTAGCGTTCTGTTGTTCCTTTGATGCCCGTCGTTCTTCTCAGAAGCTTTTCCAGCAGAAGTCTGAGTTACAGGGGGAGATGCACTTCCAAGTTCTTCTGCCCCTGCCAAAGGCTGCGCCTCTGCAGTTTTCTTCTGCTCCTTCTCACGCCATCTCTTAAGCTCACCTTCTACAGCCTTTTTGGCTGCCTCAGCCATCTCTGCCCTCTTTAGGGCCTCTTCTGTTGCCAATTCCATGTCCTCCATTTCCTTGCGGGCAGCTTCTAGTTTCTTGATTGCCTCATTCTCACTGGCTCTGATGGCTTCCACTTGAGCCATAGCAGCAGCAACTTTCATCTCACTCAACTTCTCTGACTCCTCAACCTTTCGGCTTAGAGATTCAAACTCCTCTTTTGAAATTGTGATATTTGCTCCAGACTCTGAAGTTGAGGCTCTAGCAGCACTTGCTCTGTCAGAGAGTTGCTTGATCTGATCAAGGGCCCTTGCTTCAGCTGCTTTAGCCTCTTCTGCTTCCTTTAATGCCAATTGCAACTTTTGTTCGGCTTCTGCTAGTTCAACCCGAGCTTTTTCGGCTTCCTCTCTTAGCTCTGCTGCACTCTTCTGCATCATCTCAGCTTCTTGCAGGGCATTCTTTGACTCCGAGGACAGTTGCTGAAGGGCCAGCATCAGGTCATCAGAAGCTGACGTAGCTTTTGATTCAGCAGCCACAGCAGCCTCCAGCTCAGATTTACATTTCTGAAGCTTGACATGTAAATCTCCCACAATATATTCAGTTTCTGTATCCTTCTCTTTGAGCTGATTGTGGTCCTGTTTTACAGCTTCCAATTCCACTTTCAGTGACTCCACCAAACTTCGAAGAGAACTTTCCTCCTCTGCTACTTTTTGCAACATTTCCTTAGCATCATCCAGCTCTGTGCTGACAACAGCAACAGACTCTAAATCCCGAGCCCGAGCATCTTCTATCTTTTTTTGCATAGATGCAATCTCAGAATTGGTTTGTTCTAGTTTTTCTTTCAGACTATCATAAGCAGCAGGGTCAAAATCATTCCTCAAAGACGACAATTTCTTCTGTGTTTCTTCCAAAGCTTGTTTATACGTGGTCCTAGCAACATCCTTCTCATCAAGGATTTGTGCCTCTTCTTCGTGTGCTTGCACCGTAGCTGCCTTAACATGCATAAGCGATTCTTGAATTTCGGCGATCTCACTACGAAGTTGGTTAGCTTTTTCTTTGTTGGCTTCAGTTGTATGCAGTGATTCCTCTTCATGCTGGGCAGCAGACAACCTCATATCCAAAGATGTTTCAAAATCCTTCTTGAGCTTTCTAAGCTCCTGTTTTGCTGCATCAAGGTCTGCCAAAGCGACAGCATACTGCTCCCTTGCACTTTCCAGTTCCTGCTTCAGAGGACCATCTGTTCCTAGACCTTCATTTGTGCTGCCACCTTCAAGCTGCTTGGTTCGAGTCTTTGCATCCTCTGTTGCCTGAATGGCCAACTGTTTGGACTTGTTAATCACATCCAGCTTGGTCGTTAGCTCCTCAACAGTTTTTTTAGCTTTCTCTAGCTCAGAAAGAGCCTGTACTCTCGTTGTCTCGGCATTACTCAGTTGTTCCTTGTATTTATTCAACTCTTTCTGGGCCAAGTGCAGCTCTGTCTCCTTGGCTAAAACCCTCTGGTAAACATAATTCCAATAATTGCAAAGCATCAGAAACATATATCGAGAAACAGGCACGTAATCATTCAAGTTACATGAATAGTCTTAAAATTGATATGACAGGTGACCTATGTCAATGTATCATTATAGGTTCAAACTCAAGAAGCAAAACATAGAGGAGCAATTAAGTCATTAAATATGTTCTCTAAACACAGAGATTTAGATGTAAGAGAAAACATGTTGGGCTATCCAGCTATAAGCTTAAAAGGGCAACTTCAAAGACAGTTGAGTTGGTCCTCGAGTTGTAGTTGGCAGAAGGCAAAATAGTTGAGTTGTAACAGCAGGTTCCAGATCAGCTACTGTGGTAGAGGATAGTGAGGTTCGCTGGAAAATTGTAATCCTCCAATTGGACAACAATCTAGCACTGGGTAATGTGGCATTTATTCCTCTCTGTTCAAGGAATGTTAATTATCTGTATGCATAACACTTCTTCAAACTATTTCTAATTGATATTCCTTTCCATCATACTGTCTATTCTGAACCTACAAAAACAAATTACTAAACCAGCTTGATCTAAAAGCATTTTTTTTTTCTCAATTGAACTAGTGACTGCAAAGTAATGGATCCAAGAATCCAACTATTCTTCAGACCATGCAACACTCCCATTTATATAAGACAATTAAACAAATAATATAAACAATAAGTAAAAAGTGTGTTGCAAAACTAATGAGATGCAAGGCAGTCTTCTTTGGTCATAAGACTTCTGTTCTACAACTGTAAATTAATATTTTGTCTGTTAAAAAAAGCAACTTTATATCACATGGATGTAAAGAAAATAAGATGGTAACGGCCAATTTAGATTTGAGGACTACTGCCCCCCAGTGTTACATGGACACGAGTACAGATGCCATTATCCAACCCAGGTGAGGGTGTTTGATTCTGCAGATTTTCTAGAAAGCTTCCAAAAGGTAAAAAAAAACACAAATGTGGAATTGTTAAGTCTGACAAATCGACTGTAGCAAACAAAAGAGATAATATCAGGGCACATAGTTTCTTATGTATTGCTTTCTGAGTTTGGCACTTTTGGTTATCTGGGTCGTTTTGGGCCAATTGGGTGAACCCTTAGTGTTCACACAATGTGGCTGCAAGTTAGGTTTGGCATGGTGTTTTGTTTTTGGTCACTACAAAGTCTTATAATTTCGTTGCTGTTTAGTAATGAAATTCGGCTTTGGCTGTTGTGGAAAAAAAAACATAGTTTCTTATGTATTCTAGTCCTATCTAGTTTTTTATGTATTCTAGTCCTAGCTATCTTAAGGTATGCCACACAATGGTCATATTAATTCCCGTAGTGCAATTGTTTGTGTGACCTATCTCCAGGACTTTCTCCTTTTGAGTAACCATCCCAACCAAAGGTCAAAGGGGAGGAGGAGGGGGGGGGGGGGGGGGGGGGGGGGGGGGGGGGGGGGGGGATGGGGGACAACTTTGACAAAGAAAAATGTTTCATTACCTCTGCTTGAGGAGCCTTGGGCTTTCTTGCAGCTGATTTGTCAGATGAAAACCGGACTTCACCAAATAAACTCACTGCAGCTTTAACAGATTCAAAAGGAGCCCTTGTATCTATTTCGCCAATCTCTCCTTTTTCTGCATCAGCAGATGGTGGACGAGCTTTTGTGCCCATATTTGCCTTCATTTATTTATATAGTTTATGCAAGCTGCAATAGGAAAATAAATTGAGTTAAAACAAAGATGATGATAGAGAAGTCATTGGAGTGTGAAGTGAGTCGATAATGATAAAAATGGAGTGAAGAAATTACTAGGCAGCCCCATTCTGTCATGACTCATGAAGAAACAAAAAAGATATATATGGTTTCTCGACCTTTAAAAATCGCATATTTGATTATTCCAGACATAATACCAGGAATTGGTTGTCGCCAATATGACATCTTAGTGACATTCAAATCCTTGATGAAAACCATTGAATCCTGGATTCCATGCAGCACAAAAAAGAACGCACCTGCTCCCAATCTTCCTGCTCTTCCCCACCCCCATGGATCCTAGAAACAAGATTCAAAAAGCTACCTTTGTCTGTCAAAACTATGGTTTGATCATCTCGTATGGCTCATCAAGCTCGCCAATCATCTAGGGCTTAAACATTCCACCAGCGTAGAGCTTCACCCATGACATTCCGATCCAATATTATGGCAACAACAATGACCTCTCACGTATTGTGCGTATTGTGGTGGCGAGGGGCGTTCAGCTGAACCACCCTCAAAAGAAAACAAGAGCTTTCCATTTGCAATAGCCCCACCACGCAACAAATCCACAACGAAACCAGACGGATCGGAGCGTCAAAGCATAGACAAACATTCCGATTCTAGGCCTCAAAGCAAAGGGACGGTTCTTCAAACCGAAATAGGAGGAAAATCAGCAATTTAGGGCGTTCTTACCAAGCACAAACGAAGAAATCAACACGCAGGGCCAGGTGGTGACGTGACGACCCTACGGATGGGGTGGGGGAAGAGGAATGCAGCCGCGGTGGGAGAGATGGGCTAAATCTGGGTGGGGTGCCGGGCTGGCTCGTGGTGAAGGAGAGATAGGCTAAATCTGGGTGGTGGTGGAGGGGATGCAAAAGGTTTCGGGCAGCTGGAGGAGGAATTGTGGTGGGGTGGGCCGTGGACTTGGGTGGGTTCACGACTCACGAGCGGGGGATGACCGGATGAAACACGGTTGGGTTGGACCGGGCGGCTCGGCGCGGGGTGGGAGGCACGATCTGAAATGCGGGCCCCCGGGCATGCCGCGCGTGCGTCCTCTTAAATTGCACGGACCATCCGTATCTCACAGAATAAGGTGTCACTGTCACACCGACCGTCACACCGGATGTTTAGGTAATATAATAATAAAGTTAATTACAGAAGCAGTAACTAATTAATCTATTAAGCATAATTAATTTATCATTAGCATATGTTTACTGTAGCACTATGTTATCAAATTGTTGACTAATTAAGCTTAATAGACTCATCTCGTAAATTAGTCTCAATATGTGTAATTAGTTTTGTAACTAGTCTATGTTTAGTACTCTAAATTAGTGTTAAACATCCGATATGACAGAGACTAAATTTTAGGGGTGGCAACCAAACACCCTCTAATTTAAGCATAGTCTTTGTCCAATACTTGCTAGACCCATCAGCATGCATACTGAACTAACCTAACCTATCAGGCATGTATCCTTACGGCAATGTGTTGGATAGCACAGACTATTAGTGTCGACAGAATATCGTTGACAGTCCTCCGAAGGGTATCCCACGAAGATAGATTGATCGGTAGATAGGCGTGTAATCAAGAACAAAAAGGCAACAGAGACACACGAGTTATACAGATTCAGGCCGTCAGTATGACGTAATACCCTACTCATGTGGTCTGTTGGTTTGTATTGGCTATCGTATGATATTGCATGAGTTTGGAGGGGGTCCCTGCCCACCTAATATAGTCGGAGGGCAGGGTTACAAGTCGATTAGATCTGATAGATAACCAAAAAGTAATAACAGATTACAGGAATCATGGGATCATACGTATCCTAACAGATCTTGTAGTATCTTCAGGATATCTTTTCGGTGTCTTGCAGAAGGCGCCGAGCAGAGTCGTGTCCCACAAGGCTTCGTCTTGTAGGCTTGGCCACCCCTGAGGGCATAGCCCATGTGGTCCACCGTGGGTATCCGGGGTCGTACCCTCCACAGCTAGTCCCCGAGCGCCTTGTACCCGTTGTGCAACACCGTCTTGAGCTTGTCTAAGCAGGTGCGAACAAAGCCAAGCAGTCAAACTCATGGTCCGACCACCATGATGAGTTGCCGAGCAGTTGTGAGCGGTTATCGAGTAGCGCGATCTGTCGCCGAGCAGTGTGATCTGTCGCCGAGCAGTGTGACCCAAATATGGCTTGCCATAAAGGTGTAAGAGCTCAAGTTCAGAATTGAAAATTTCTTCGCAGTGGACCAAGTGTGCCCACTTAGAGTCCGATCATGAGAAAAGGAGATAATTGTCTTCAGCTTCAAGAGGCGCGGAGTCTTCCAAAATAAAGCAAACACATTCACCACGAGGTGAAGTGTGCCCACTTAGTCTCCAAGCCTGACAGTAGATGACGTAGTCATGTGGTGTCAGGGTCCAAAGTAGAAGAATAGTATAAGACGAGCCGAGTAGGTAGCCAGTCCCCGGGAATAGCCCCGAAATGAGAAAAAGCACATTCACCACAAGGTGAAGTGTGCCCACTTAGTCCCCGAGCATGATAATAGGTGACATAATCACGTGGTGCCAGGGTCAGAAACAACAGTCAACAGAAGAAAAATCCCCAATACGGTGAGGAACCGATACGTAATGCTAACGCAGTCCCCGAGCCACAAGAGGAAATCTTGAAGAAAACAAATTGTAGAGAAAATATCGGAGTAATGGTTGTACAATAGTAATTACTTAGTCGTAACATTTGGCGGAGAAGTCAGCGAATATTCGACGAGCGGTAACAAATTGCGGAGATAAATCGGCGATACGGGCTGCTGAAAGGTCCTAATGGCTAGAGGGGGGGTGAATAGCCTAATAAAATTCTACAACAACACTTAACAAAATATGTTAGACAATTATGCGGCGAAGCGAGTGTTGCGCTAGCCTACTAAAATGCAAACCACCTACCACAATTCTATTTTGAATAGTGTATATCCACACAATAGCTACGACACTTAGCTAAATTAGTGTGCTCTCAAAGACTAACTAAAGAGCAACACTAATCAAACAAACAAGCTCTCACAACTAACTACACTAAAGAGCTTGATAACTAGTTTGCGGTAATGTAAGAGTGAGCAAGAGAGTTATACCGCCGTGTAGTGGTAGGAACCAATCGATCACAATGATGAATACCAATGTAGACCAATCACCTCGGAATCAAATGATGAACACAATGATTTTTACCAAGGTTCACTTGCTTGCCGGCAAGCTAGTCCTCGTTGTGGCGATTCACTCACTTGGAGGTTCACGCGCTGATTGGCATCACTCGCCAAACCCTCAATAGGGTGCCGCACAACCAACACAAGATGAGGATCACACAAGCCACAAGCAATTTACTAGAGTACCTTTTGGCGCTCCGCCGGGGAAAGGTCAAGAACCCCTCACAATCACCACGATCGGAGCCGGAGCCAATCACCACCTCCGCTCAACGATCCTCGCTGCTCCAAGCCGTCTAGGTGGCGGCAACCACCAAGAGTAACAAGAGAAATCCGCAGCGAAACACAATCACCAAGTGCCTCTAGATGCAATCACTCAAGCAATGCACTTGGATTCACTCCCAATCTCACTATGATGATGAATCAATGATCTAGATGAGTGGGAGGGCTTTGGCTAAGCTCACAAGTATGCTATGTCAATAGAAATGGCCAAGAGTGTGAGCTTGAGCCGGCCATGGGGCTATAAATAGAGCCCCAATCAAATAGAGCCATTATACCCCTTCACTGGGCAAAACGCGTTCTGACCGGACGCTCCGGTCAGACTGACCGGACGCTGGCCCTCAGCGTCCGGTCGCTCGATGTCAGCCACGTGTCCAGACTCAACGGTCATCAGCCTCGACCGGACGCTGCTTCTTCGAAATGACCAGACGCTGAAGCCCCTGCGTCCGGTCGTTTACAGTAAGCTCCCGAGCATGACCGGACACGTCCGATAAAACTGACCGGACGCTGAAGCCCCAGCGTCCGGTCATTTCCAGTAAGCTCCCCGAGGCATGTTTTTTCGACCGGACGCGTCCGGTCCACCTTGACCGGACGCAGCCAGCGTCCGGTGCTCAACCCTAGCCACTGTGCCGTCTGACAGCTCGACCGGACGCAGCCTTTCAGCGTCCGGTCGCTGAGTGACCCAGCGTCCGGTCAGTAGACCGACGCCAGCATCATTTCGATCAACTCCATTTCAACTCTTACTTCTTCACCCTTGCTCAAGTGTGCCAATCACCAAGAATTTTGCATCCGGCGCAATAGAAAATAGACATTTCATTTTCCCGAAAGCGCCGAATCCCGCCGAGCTTGCTCGGCGGGAGGGAGAGAGGGACCCAAACTCATCTCAACCCTGCACACACCTTGTGCACATGTGTTAGCATATTTTCACAAATATTATCAAGGGTGTTAGCACTCTACTAGATCTTAAATGCATATGCAATGAGTTAGAGCATCTAGTGGCACTTTGATAACTGCATTCCAATACGAGTTTCACCCCTCTTAATAGTACGGCTATCAAATCTAAATGTGATCACACTCTCTAAGTGTCTTGATCACCAAAACAAAATAGCTCCTACAAGTTTATACCTTTGCCTTGAGCTTTTTGTTTTTCTCTTTCTTCTCTTCAAGTGTAAGCCCTTGATCATCTCCATGCTATCACCATTGTCATGTTATGATCTTCATTTGCTTCTCTACTTGAAGTGTGCTACCTATCTCATGATCACTTGATGAACTAGGTTAGCACTTAGGGTTTCATCAATTCACCAAAACCAAACTAGAGCTTTCAGCTGCGGTTGCACAAAAGCCCAAGTAACGACCCACCTTGTTGTTGTGGAGAATGCGGAGAGGCGCCAATCGTAGGAGCAGTTTCCCAAAAACCCTCAAATGTAAAAAGGTGGGGGAGTGCTTTATAACTGCGCCGTCGAACCCCGCGCTCCCACCTTTGCCACTTTGCCATTTTTATCTTCTTCCTTAGCCCTCGTATTTCTAGATTCACATCCACGCGTGCTTCTGTCGCTAGTCCTCATCTAGATCTGAGAGATGGTGTCGAAGAGGGAGCTGTGAACCCAAAGAAGGCGGGTGCCGGACCCAGCCGTGATGAAGAGTGGGTGCCGTCGCACATGGGGGAGGCGGAGCTCGACAGATTGGTGGAGGTGGACGTTCTTCCTAACCGTGTCACCGCCGGATGGTGGCCAACCAGTGATGAGCCCTTCCCAATGCCTCACACTGATGAAGTAGTGGTGTTTGAGGATTATTTCTGGTGAGGATTGGGATTTCCTATTCATCCTTTTTGAGGGATCTGTTGGAGTTCTAGGCACTTAGTCTGTGCGATCTCCACCCAAACACCATCTTACACATCTCGATCTTTATCCACTTTTGCGAACCGTATTTGGGGATTCTTCCACACTTCAACCTCTTTAGACACCTGTTCTAGTTGAAGAAGAAGGGCGACAGCGGTTCCAAGGTGAAAGCATCTAGGCCCCTAGTTGGGTTTCGGTGATTAATGACAATACGTGATTACTGTGACTAACGTGTGTTTTGTAGAGGAAATTAAGTTAGGTCACGGTAATGGAGATCGATTGGGCAATCATGGTGGTCATGCCCCTACGATGGAAATCGTTTTGGTTTTCAAAGGATGGACGACAAGGTTAAGGATGGACTAGTTCTAAGTGTCGTTTGTAGTTGAAGAGACACTTAGAGTAGTTTAGGACTTTGTTTTTCCTTTAGCCATACTATTAAGGAGGGTATGGATGGGTAGCTTGACCTAGGTCAGTCTAGTGAGTTAGGTGTGGTGCACACTTGCTAAATCTAGCACTAGGTAGCTCCAACATAGCCCTTAGATCCAATAGAGCAAACTTCATTCATGTATGATCGAGAGTTGGAAGTGAATGGAGGGTCAAATACTAACTGGACGCTGGCTCAAGGTCCGATCAGTTCATTTGATCGAGGTATTTTCATCTGGTGCGACCGGACGCTGAGAGGTCAAGTGATCGGACGCTGAGGGCTAGCGTCCAGTTGACTCCAGTAAAGTTCCAGAGAGGGAAAATCTCGACCGGACATGTCCGGTCAGTGCTGACCGGACGTTGGCCAGCGTCCGGTAGCACTATAAACACTGGAGTTCGGGGTGAACTGACTGGCGTGTCCAGTCAACATGACCAGAGTGTCTGGTCACCTCACAGAGGCACACAACGGTTCATTTTCAGCCCATGTTATAAATACTTCCTCCATTTGTGTGTGGCGGTACTTTTGCTCATTCCAACAGCTGAGAAACACCTTTGAGAGTGCCAAGAAGAGCAAGATCCTAATGAGGTTATTGAGATTTGAGAATCCCAAAGAGAGCCCTCATTAGTGAGATCAAGAGTAGCAAAGTGTGCATCCACCCTTCTCATTAGGCTTGTCATGGTCAAGTGAGAGTTCATGCCTATTACTCTTGGTGATTGCCATCACCTAGACGGCTTGGTAGTGATTGGAAGATTGGTGATCATCCGACGGTGCTTGTGGATGACCCAACTCAAGTTGTGAGCGGTTGTGGGTGATTCACCGCGATAGAGTGTCGAAGAATCAACCCGTAGAGAGCACTTGATCCTTGCGTGGATCAAGGGGGAGCTACACCCTTGTGCGGGTGCTCCAACGAGGACTAGTGGGGAGTGGCGACTCTCCGATACCTCGGCAAAAAAATATCGTCGCGTTCCTCCTTCTCTCTTTACTTTGAGCATTTACTTTGAGCAATTCAATTCTTGTCATTTACATTCCTAGAATTGTCATGCTAGAGTAGGATTGGAACTTAGGGTGCTAAACTTTTGTGCGTTAGATCAATAGAAACACTTTCTAGGCACAAGGGGTTAATTGGGCTAACCGTAGAGTTTAATTATTAAAAGAAATTTAGAATTAGCCCAATTCACCCTCCTCTTTTAGGCATCTTAATCCTTTCAATTGGTATCAGAGCCTTGTGCTCACGTATTTAGGCTTAACCACCTAGAGAAAGATGTCTCACGGGGATGGACCTCCTCCTATCTTTGAGGGGGATGATTTTCCATATTGGAGAATTCATATAGAGGCGTACTTAGAAGCTCTAGATGTTGTAATACTTAGAGCCACCTCACAAGGCTTCCCAAAACCTCGAGATGCTACTAACCTACAAGGCGATGAGGTGAACTATGAAAAATAGAATGCAAAGGCTAGAAACACCATATTTAGAGGCCTTTGTAAAGATGTGTTCAACCATAAGGAACCACAAAAACACCCATGCACTATGGTCAAACGTTTGTGCGCTCCATGAGGGAACAAAGAGTGAGTGTGAGGGACACTATCATCTTGTCATGAAAAAACTTAATTCTTTTGAGATGCTTCCTAAAGAATGTGCTAATGAAATGTATTCACATTTGAATGTTCTTGTAGAGGAAGTCAATGGGCTTGAACTAACTCAAATGTAACCATCCGATGTTGTAAGAAAGATCTTGAGTGTCCTCTCCATTAACAAATATGGGCATATTGTGACCGTGCTTCATCAAGGTGATCTTTGCACCGCTACAACAACACAAATCTTGGGAATGATCAATGCGCATGAGATGTACATGCACATCACACCTCAAGATGGCTCGTCCTCTAACAAGAAGAAAGAAAAGGACTTAGCATTCAAAGCTAGTCAAGAGAAGGGTAAAGCAAGGCTTGAGTATGAGAGCTCAAGTGATGATGAAGTTGATGATGCAAGCCTTGCTCTTATGGTGAGAAAAACCGCCAAGATGCTAAAGAAGCTCAATAAGAGTGGCATCAAGTTTGATGGCAAGAAGAAGAAGTTCTTCACTAGCTCTAGAAGGAAGCCAATCTCCGAGATAGATTGCTATAATTGTGGAGAACTTGGTCATCTAGCTCACTAATGCACATAGCCCAAGAAATACAAGTTCAAGAACAAGAACAATGGCAAGAAAGATGACTCAAGTGATGAAGATGAGAAGAAGAAAGACAAGCCATACAAGAAGAGAGATGGCAAGACGAAGGACTTCCACAAGAAGAAGAAGAGTGGAAAGGCATACATCGTCGGTGATTGGCTCATGGACATTGATTCATCTAGTGGCTCATCCGATGATGATAGTGACAACGAGAAGGTGGCCGCCATTGTTATTGACTCTTCATCATCTTCACTGCCACCATCGCCATCATCCTCTACACACCTATGCCTTATGGCCAAGGGTGAACGCAAGGTATCAAATGGTGATGAGAGTAGTGGTGATGAACATGCTAGTAATGATGATAGCGATAGTGATAGTGATGATGATGAATATGAATCACCTTCTTATGATGATCTTGTTAAATTACTAAATAAATACTCCAAGATCATTATAAAGACTAGAGCTAAGAATGATAAGCTAGAAGCTAAAAATGATTCTCTTTTAGCCAAATGTGATATAGCCGAAAAGGCTAGTGTGGAGCTTAGAGAAGCAAATGAAGCTGTCATACAAACTCAAAGAGCTCAAATCTTCTAAGAAAGAGCTTAAAGATAAACATGGTAAACTTGAGAGGATGCATAAAGAGCTCATCACTAGCCATAATATGCTAAAAGATGAATATACTACTATTAAGATTAATCATGATAATCTAGTTATTGCTCAATTATATTTATTCAATGAGCCACATGATGCTACTAACAATGTTGTTAAGATTGATATAGCTACATCATGTGATGATTTGATCATTGAGAGCATTGAGCAAAGTTCTAGTAGCAAGGGCAAGCAAATGGTTGAGGCCGATGATTATGATGAGTTTGTCAAGCTCAAGAATGACAATGAAAAGCTCAAGAAAGATCTTGAAGAACTCAAAACCACCAAGTCTGTTGTGCTAGAAACTCTTGATCATGATGATGAGTTGATGCTTGAGAATGAGAAGCTCAAAAAAGAAAATAAGAAGCTCAAGGAAGAGAAAAACAATGATGCTCTTAAGGAAGAGAACAAGAAGCTCAAGTTGGAGAAAGAGCATCTCAAGATTGGATTGAGCAAGTTCATTAGAGGCAAGTATCTTCAAAGTGAGCTACTAATGAACACCGTCATGAAGATGGATAGAAATGACATTGGGTACATGGCAAATAAAGAGAAGAAGGCTCAAGATCAACAAAAACAAAAGCTAAAGCCAAAGAAGTGTTTTGAGTGTGGACAAGAAGGCCACTTTGCTCATGAGTGCCAAACTCCACCACCACAACCCATGCCCAAGCATGCTAGACCTTTTGCCTTCAATGCTCACTACATGCTTAGAAAGGATTCTAGTGGAAAGATGAAAGTCATGTTCTTAGGACCTCCCAACAAGAATAGGCCTAAGAAAATTTGGGTTGCTAAGTCACTTGTTGAGAAGGTGAAGGGCCCTCAACAAGTTTGGGTTTCTAAAGCTTGATCTCTTGTGTGTAGGTGAACTACAAGACCGGTGGAAGTCATTGGGTAATTAATAGTGGTTGCACACAACATATGACTGATGATCCTCATATGTTCACCTCACTAGATGAAGAAGTAGATGGACAAGAAAGAATCACAGTTGGAGATAACTCAAAGGGCAAGGTTAAAGGATTGGGCAAAGTGGCAATATCAAATGATCATTCTATCTCAAATGTGCTATATGTTGCTTTATTGAGCTTCAACTTGCTATCCGTTGGACAATTGTGTAATCTTGGCTTCCAATGATTGTTCACCAAGAAGGAAGTTGTTGTATCTAAGAAGGATGATGATCAAGTGATATTCAAAGGATTTAGATACAACAACATTTATCTAGTGGACTTCACCTCCGAAGATGCAAATTTGAAGACTTGCCTATTCACCAAAACAACACTTGGGTTGTTATAGCATAGAAGACTTGCTCATGTTGGGATGAGCTCACTCAAGAAGCTAATGAAGAATGATTTGGTGAGAGGGTTGAAGGATGTGAAGTTTGAAAAGGATAAGTTTTGTAGTGCATGTCAAGCCGGCAAGCAAGTTGCAAATACTCTTTCAACCAAAGCTTTTATGTCAACCACAAGAGTGCTAGAACTCCTTCACATGAACTTATTTAGGCCAACAACATACAAGAGTTTGGGAGGAAATCTTTATTGTCTTGTGATGGTTGATGGCTATTCAAGATATACATGGGTATTCTTCCTTCATGACAAATTTGAAGTTATATCTTGCTTGAAGAAGTTTGCCAAGAGAGCACAAAATGAGTTTGAAGTGAAGCTCAAGAAGATAAGAAGTGATAATGGGAAGGAATTTGACAACACAAACATAGAAGCATATTGTGATGAAGTTGGGATCAAACATGAGGTCTCCGCAACATATACTCCTCAACAAAATGGTGTAGTTGAGAGAAAAAATCAGATATTGATCACTCTTGCAAGAACAATGCTTCATGAGTACAACACCCCCAAAGCTCTATGGGCAGAAGCTATCAATACCACATGCTATGCATCCAACCACCTATTCCTTCAAAAGTTCCTTGGCAAGACACCTTATGAGTTGCTCAATGGGAAGAAGCCGGACGTCTCCTTCTTTAGGGTGTTTGGTTGCACATGCTACATCTACAAGAAGCGGCAACACCTAGGGATGTTTCAAAGACGTTGTGATATTGGTTTTCTTGTTGGTTACTCATCAAAGTCCAAAGCATATAGAGTATTTAATCATACCACCGGCTTGGTTGAAGAAACATATGATGTGGAATTTGATGAATCTAACGGCTCCCAAGGAGCACATGAGAATCTTGATGATATAGGTGATGAACCATTAAGGAAGGCTATGAAGAACATTCTGGTTGGAGACATCAAGCCTAAAGATGATGTACAAGTGATTGATCCACCTTCTTCATCAAGTGTGCCACAAGATGATGATAAAGATGGGAGAGTAGAAAATGAAGACACTCATGTCTCCTATGATCAAATGGTGGCACAAGCACAAGATGTTGACGCTCCACAACCTCCTCCTCAGGTGGCCAATAGAAGAAATACACCTCTACTACAAGATCATCCATAAGATCTCATCATAGGGAGTCCATGAAAGGGTGTAATGACTCGCTCACAAAAACTTGCTTCATTTATTGCTTATCACTATTTTATCTCTTGCTATGAGCCTACCAAGGTAGAAGAAGCTCTTCAAGATCTAGATTGGATAAATGTCATGCATGAAGAGTTGAACAACTTCACCTGTAATGAAGTTTGGACTCTTGAAGAGCGGCCAAAAGGAGCAAGAGTCATTGGAACAAAGTGGGTGTTCCGCAACAAGCAAGATGATCAAGGCGTAGTTATGAGGAACGAGGCAAGACTAGTTGTAAAGGGGTTCTCTCAAGTTGAAGGATTGGATTTTGGAGAGACCTTTGCACCGGTTGCAAGACTAGAAGCCATTTGTATCCTCCTTGCATATGCATCACATCATGAAATGAAACTATATCAAATGGATGTGAAAAGTGCATTTTAAATGGCTTTATTAATGAAATAGTCTGTGTTGATCAACCTCCCGGGTTTAAAGACCCTAGATATCCTAATCATGTTTATAGGTTGTCCAAGGCATTATATGGGCTTAAGCAAGCCCCAAGAGCTTGGTATGAGTGCCTTCGGGACTTCCTCATTGAGAAGGGCTTCATCATTGAGAAGGTCGACACCACACTATTCACCAAGAAGCTTGATGGGCACATCTTCATTTGTCAAGTGTATGTTGATGATATCATCTTTGGATCATCAAATGAAGATTCTTGCAAAGAGTTTGGTGAAGTGATGTCAAAGGAGTTCGAGATGTCAATGATTGGAGAGCTTACATTCTTTCTTGGTTTTTAAATCAAACAAATGAGAGAAGGGATTTTCATCTCTCAAGAGAAATATACAAATGATCTTCTCAAGAGATTCAAGATGGATGAATGTAAGCTAATCAAGACACCAATGCCAACTAATGGACATCTCGACCTAGATGAGGGAGGTAACATAGTTGATCA
Organism: Miscanthus floridulus; assembly: GCF_019320115.1. Classification (NCBI taxonomy): domain Eukaryota; kingdom Viridiplantae; phylum Streptophyta; class Magnoliopsida; order Poales; family Poaceae; genus Miscanthus; species Miscanthus floridulus. The sequence continues at coordinate 45,448,311 of NC_089593.1, forward strand.
AACTATCTACCGCTCTATGATTGGTAGCTTGTTATATTTAACCGCATCTAGGCCCGACATCATGTTTAGTGTGTGTATGTGTGCAAGATTTCAAGCTAATCCTAAGGAAACTCATTTAATTATCGTAAAAAGAATCCTTAGGTATCTTAAGCACACACCAAGAATTGGCCTTTGGTATCCCAAAGGAGCTATATTTGAGTTAGTTGGCTATTCCGATTCGGATTATGCTGGTTGCAAAGTTGATAGAAAAAGCACATCCGGAGGGTGCCATTTGCTTGGTAGATCACTTGTGTCTTGGTCCTCTAAGAAGCAAAATAGTGTGGCTTTGTCCACCGCCGAAGCGGAATACATTGCCGTGGGTGCTTGTTGTGCACAAATACTTTACATGAAACAAACTTTGCTAGACTATTGTGTAGTTCTACATAAAGTACCTTTTTTGTACGACAATGAAAGTGCGGTAAAACTTGCAAATAATCTGGTTCAACACTCTCGCACCAAGCACATAGATATTCGTCATCACTTTCTTAGAGATCATGTTACTAAAAATGATATATCATTAGAAGGTGTAAGGACCGAGGATCAATTAGCGGATATCTTCACTAAACCGCTAGATGAGGCAACATTCTATAGATTGCGGAATGAGCTCAATGTTCTTGATTTTATCAACTTTACTAAAAGATGAGCTTGTGTTGTCCCTTGCATTGCCTTGTAATATACAACATGTTTAATTTTTGATAATGCATATAGGGCTTGTCTAACATGGTTAAGATAACCGCCATAAAGCGTGTGAAGAAGCTTAACCTTGGATCAAACTTGACAAGCAACTAGATTTATCTTCCAAGTATTGCATTGCATATGCATGAATGTTATTTTATCGTTTATCTTCAATTGCCTTCTTATTGCCTATTTTCATAAAAAGAATAATAGTCTAAGGCAAAATATTTTTGAAAAACATGAGGGTTTGAGAGAGGTCACTCACATCAGTCCCGATTAGTGTTTATTTGGATCTTATTGGAGTTGGGACTTAATTCGGAACAGGCAGCACGAAGCACTTTGAAGATTCACTAGAAAAGGAGTGACCGGACGCTGCACCGAACTCTGATGTCTAGCGTCCGGTCAGTTCACAGGAGGTGAACTTACTACGAAGGAGTGACCGGACGCTGGAACAGTGTTCTCCCAATGTCCGATCAGATGGTGGCTCTACGTCCGGTCGATCGAAGACGACGAAGACAGCTTGCACCGAACTCTGGCTGCGTCTGGTTCGTGTCCACCGGACACGTCCGGTCACGATTCCAGGGGTTTTGGACCTTACTAGAATCGATCGAACGCTGGGTGGCAGCGTCCGGTCGCTACCACCGGAGCATCCGGTCAGTAGAAAACGTGCGTGTTCTAGATTCTTTTCCTATTTCCTTTTTTTGACACAAGGGGGCCCCCATATAATGCCACGCGCCATACCCTAACCCTCATCCTGCATCGCGCCGACATCGCCGAGACGTCGCATCACCATCGCGCTCGCCTCCACCGCCGCTCGCGCTCGCCGCCGCCACCGTCGTGCACCGACACCACCGAGCTGCCTAGCTCTACCGCCGAGCTCTTGTGGCCAAGCCACCACGCTCCAGTGCTAGTTTCCCATGCCTCTGCTTCACGGCCATTTTCTCCCCGCATTGCAATCCAAACCCTAGCCGACCCGGTGGTTCCCCGCGTGTTGCTTCTTTTCTCTTCGGATCGCCGTTTCATCAGGTAGCAAGCCCTCAGTTTCTATTTCGTACCTAATTGCTTGCTTTCTTAGGGTTTCGTATCTCTAGATGATTAATTAAGATTATCTGTATATCCTCTATTCTATCATGCAGCGAGTTGGTGCCATTGAGGTCCTATTTGTAGTTGTCAGTCAACTCGGGGCCAAGCTCGCGAGTACGGATTGAGGCCAAGCCTCAGAAGTGATAGTTGGCAGTTGTTTCTTGTCAGTGGCAGTTGTTCTTTTCAGATCTAACCAATGGTTCATGTCGAGAATGTTGGAGGTGGTCCCAAAGATGAGGATCCGAGGCATCCGCCTCGCTTGCCTCCAGATCCAAAAGGCAAGGCAACAAAGAAGCTAGCAACAAAGAAGCTGAAAGGTCCTAATATGGCTAGAGGGGGGTGAATAGACTATTTAAAATTCTACAAATCAACTAGAGCAATTTGATTAGTAAGACAAATAGCATAATGCAAACTTGCTCTAGCTCTACGAGTGTTGCAAGCCACCTATTCAACAATTCTAGTTGTAATGATTACTAGACACACAACTTGCTATGATACTACTCACTAAGAGCTCTTAATCTTGCTACACTAAAGAGCTCCACTAGATGAACTTAAATAACAAATCAAGCTCTCAATTCTAATTACACTAAAGAGCTTGCCACAACTAGTTTGCAAGAATATAAAAGAGTGAGTAAGGTGATTATACCGCCGTGTAGAGGGATGAACCAATCACAAGATGAAGATCAAATCAATCACCTAGAGAATGCCAAATGGCAAGAGACAACCGATTTTCTCCCGAGGTTCACGTGCTTGCCAACACACTACGTCCTCGTTGTGTCGACCAACACTTGGTGGTTCAGCAGCTAAGAGGTGTTGCACAAACCTCGTCCACATGATTGGACACCGCAAGAACCTACCCGCAAGTGAGGTAACTCAATGACACGAGCAATCCACTAGAGTTACATCTCAGCGCTCCACCGGGGAAGGTACAAATCCCCTCACAATCACCGAAGTTGGCCACAAACAATCACCAACTCGTGCCAATCCTCCACCGCTGCACCAAGCCATCTAGGTGGTGGCAACCACCAAGAGCAACAAGCGAAATCCACAGCAAAACATGAATATCAAGTGCCTCTAGATGCAATCACTCAAGCAATGCACTTGGATTCTCTCCCAATCTCACAATGATGATGAATCAATGATGAAGATGAGTGGGAGGACTTTGGCTAAGCTCACAAGGTTGCTATGTCAATGCAAATGGCCAAGAGAGTGAGCTTGAGCTAGCCATGGGGCTTAAATAGAAGCCCCCATGAAATAGAGCCGTTGGGCTCCTCACTGCACTGAATATGGGCTGATCGGACGCTCCGGTCAGATTGACCGGATGCAGGACCTCAGCGTCCGGTCGTGCGATGTGCGCCACGTGTCATCGGCTTCAAACGCCGATTGCCTGATTTCAACGATCAAGTGATGACCGGACGCGTCAGTTAGAAAGTGACCGGACGCTGGATCTCAGCGTTCGGTCATTTCCTGTAAGGTTCCAAACGTGACATTTCACGGCCGGACGCGTCCGGTCATGCTCAACCGAACTCACCCAGCGTCCGGTCACTCAACGTCTCTTCTGTACGCCGCACATCAGCATACATTAGCACTGACCCGACGCACCCTACCAGCGTTCGGTCACTTTTAGCGCCAGTGTCCGGTCGAAGATCGAAACACGCGCCCTCTGCTGCCACTGACCGGACACGCCGGTCCAACCGAGACCAGCGTCTGGTCACTTTCAGTGACCTCTGTCTTTTCAGTAAAGAGCGCCGGTGGCACCGTCGGACTATCCGCACTCTACGGGCGGACACTCCGCCGGTGAAGTTTCTAACCCTTACTCAAATGTGCCAACCACCAAGCGTATCACCTTGTGCACATGTGTTAGTATCTTTTCACAAACATTTTCAAGGGTGTTAGCACTCCACTAGATCCTAAATGCATATGCAATGAGTTAGAGCATCTAGTGGCACTTTGATAACCACATTTCGATATGAGTTTCACCCGTCTTAATAATACGGCTATCGATCCTAAATGTGATCACACTCGCTAAGTGTCTCGATCACTAAAACAAAATGGCTCCTACAATTTTTACCTTTGCCTTGAGCCTTTGGTTTTTCTCTTTCTTCTTTTCCAAGTTTAAGCATTTGATCATCACCATGCCATCACCATCTTCATGATCTTCGCCATTGCTTCATCACTTGGAGTAGTGCTACCTATCTCATAATCACTTTGATAAACTAGGTTAGCACTTAGGATTTCATCAATTAACCAAAACCAAACTAGAGCTTTCAATCTCCCCCTTTTTGGTAATTGATGACAACCCTTTCACAAAGATATGAATTGAGATTTAATTGAATCCACGTTGCTTGCCCAAGCATATTTACCATGTGTAAAAGAATATGGACAAGTTTCATGAACTCCAAATGGTAGTAATTGCTCCCCCTACATATGTGCTAAGAGTTTGGATTATAGCTTGCACATATGCTTAGATAGGAAATATAGGAGACAATTTCTACCATATGATGCTAAGGTATAAGAGATGGACCTTTGAAGCATGATACTAATCGGAGTGCTCCAATATACCATCCTTAGCACCATTAGTAACTAGACATACACAAAAACTAGAATACCCCATGAGATCAACATTAGAAGCAAGGGTCTAGTTTTCATAATGTGAGCATGAGTCTAGTTACTTAGCTCAATATCACTTGAAAACTCTTGAGATGAAATCATTAGATAACCTATGCATGCTAGATTTTTATTTCATCATTCCAATCTTACAATTAGCATACACCACACAAGCATGAATATTGAACTTTAAAACTTGTGCCACGAAAGCAAACATATGTAATGCACATTCAAATGCACCATACAACACTTCCAAGAAGGGGAGCATTGTTGGTTGCTACCTATATCTGCTAGACCATCTATTCCTGCATTGTCTTTGGTTAGTTCTAATCTTTTGCAGGATAGTGTTGACATACATCATGTGCATTCGGCTCATAGAGTCTACATGCTTGCTGAAATTTTTATATGAGATGACATTCTAGAAACTTGGAAACATGGTCATGTTCTTTCTCACAATTATTTCAGTTCCTTTTATCTTTGCAACCCCGTTCTCCTTTGTGTTGTGCAGGATCAGTTTCAAGCACAATCGACACCGAGGGCGGCTTTTCATCAAGAAGGGAAGGATGATGAGGACATGACACCCATGCATATGACTATGTTTGGTGCATGGTATGGAAGGGTAGGAGGCCAGCAAGAGTGTCCAAGTCAAGAAGGAGGCCCGAGGCTAATTTGGTTCGAGTCCCCGAGGTGGAGGCCCAAAACAACTCAAGTTCGAGTCTATCTCGGCCTCTAGGACCAATCTGCCTTAAACTGGTCACGCAGGACACATCCGGACTCCGTTTTCGACGATCCACATATGGTTGGAAAGCTAATTTGATAAGGAAGCCAATCCAAGTGGTCTCACATCAAAAGACCTTGGAAATCAATGGGAATCATCGAAACAAGTCAGCATCCAGAATCTGCTAGGGTGCTACGACACCGTCTTTTGGTCTGTTGAACCGTGTATAGTGTTTGGGCCCATTAGGGGGCGCGTCCAGGGGGGTGACGCCCAAGACTCTATAAATAGCAGCCGTCGCTCTCCTTAGGGTTTGAGTTTTGTTTAGTTCATGATTTCTTCGTGAAACAAACATTATTTTGCTACAACTGTGCCGCCAAGGCTGCTTGCTGTGAACCAGGGCCCTAGTTCTTGATCTTGTTCGCCTATGGCGATTAGTCCTTTCGAATAAATACTTGAACTCCTTCTTGTTATCATAAGCCTCATATCTATTTGTAATTTCAGATTGCGTTCATCCCGTTCTTGCTCGTGTTCTCGATTCGCTTGTAGGAAAGCCTTCTCGGTGAGGTCAATCCCGTTCGCGTGGTTGATAACCAACGGAGCAGTGGTTTAACGGTTGCGGAGATCCAAATTAGTCTTGGTTCGAAGCCTAGATCATGAACGTCGAGTCTCCACCAATCGACGCTATCATACCTTTCAGAAGATTGGGCCTAGTCTACATCACCGGGGTCGTACCCTCCACAATTAGTTCTATTAGTAGGCTTGGAGTTGCTAAAAGGTGCTATTAGCTCATATACACCTTTAACTCAATATCCATCCACCTATTAGTAGCTAGATCTAAACAACTCCCGCTAAAAATTAGCAGATGTTAGTTATTGGCTAGCTAATTTTAGTGCTAACGGATCCATACATACCTTTAGTCCTTACATCACAACATGAGAGTAGCTGAGTGACGTAAAGTTTGATTTTAGAGCAAAACAAAGATGGGATGGGATATCTATAGAGATCTTTGTTTTTTGTGATTGCTCCTGTGGATCAACCCGTTTCCTCCTCACAGAATTCTGTTCATCCACTGTTCGTTTGCCTCATCCGTCGGATTGTTACCCTGTTCGCTTGATCGTATCAGTCATACTTATCAGCCATGATACAATGTTTCTCTCTCATAATAAAACAGCATCAACCGGCTTATAGGCCACAGGTACGGGAACCGGTGTTGTGTCCCTAGCCTTTGGATACCCGCCACGCCTACCTCCGGCCGTCTTCCCTTTGCTTCCTTCCCCTCGGCCTTATCCTTTCCATAATCCCAACCGACGACGCTGCAAAAAAAATCCCCGTCCTCCACCCTCCACTGCCGCGCAGGCTCCACCTTGCCTGCCTCCGCCCTCCAGCGGCGACGCAACAACCCCCCCTAACGAGCGCCGCCACGCCTGCGTCCATGTCCCAACGTACGGAGCCTCGCCGTCGCGCAACTCCGTAGTTGGGGACCACGGCAGCGCTGATCCAGCTCGCCTCACCGACAGAATCCACGTCGAGGGCCTCGATGCCTGCCTCCTCCAACACCAGTGCGACGCGGCCTCCCCAGTAGCCCTGCCCCGCCTGCGGGCAACTCCTTCGCCGCCACCTCATCCTCGCGCAACCCCCCGTAGCAGTACGTGGGCAAGCGAGGGGCCACTAATGTGGCGGCATGCTTCTTCCGGCGCCTTGTGTGGCACCGCGCTAGGCACGTTCAGTGCATTTGTTCTCCCTTCAAACATTGCTTATTCAGATGGTATAGGTGCTGATAGAGTGATTGCTGCGCTCTCATTTTTGTCACACAGATTCTTCAACTTGCGGAGCCAATAGACGTGACAATTTATGCGTGGAACACCGGGAGGGCTACTCACAGGAGTTGAGGCAAAAGCATACTCTTTTCCCTACCCCCCTCTACTACTGATGTACCAAATGGCCACCGTCGTGTTATTTTCTACTTTTGTTCAAGGCTAACATTTAGGCCAACTTCATTTCAGGGTCTCGCAGCATTCCTTCCTACCAAGGTAACAATTCCGAAACCAGTTTCCTTTGCCCAGGCTACTGGGGTTCAATGTACGCATGCTTTTCTTTTCTTTTTGTATTGCCCTCGCTTTCCCAGATTGAACTGTAAGTCTTTGCCCTACACATTTATGTGCTAATGATTTCGTACAGATTCATCAAGCAGGTGCGCTCCGGTTGCAGGCCACATGGCCACTACTGGGGTCCAATGTACGCATTCATTAGTACAAAAATAATTTTTTAGAAATATTATACAACACACGTGTGTTTTAACATAAAAAAACATATAAATTTTAATCCACCGGATGGTGCCCTTGGTTTACTGCATCCGTCAGATCTACAGTGCACCAGCAGTGCACCATGACGCGACACCACCAGCAGTGCGCCATGACGCGACACCAGCAGCAGCAGTCCGTCAGATCTACGACGCGACACCAACAACAGCAGTCCGTTAGCACCAGCAGCGCAGCACCAGCACCGGCCAGGCAATGGAACCAACCCCTCTGTATTTTGTCCTCTCATAGAAAAAAATTGTTTTCTGTAATATATGATTTGTGATATATGGATCTGTAATTTTGTGATTGTCTGAAGGTAGAAGAAGACTAGAGGTAGAAGAAGGATGGAGGCTGTTGGATCTTAATCTTATAGTGCAAAAAAATTCATGTGTTGAAATTGTATAAAACACATAATTATGTAGTAGACAGACATGCCTCTCCCTTTTCTAACAGAAGCGGTTGTCTTACCACACCATCGCTAACCTTCGCGGAGGCACCGTAGCTATACAACTATTGCTAAAAATCAATTTTTAGGAGCAGTTGCATTAAGAAATCTGCTTCTAAAAATGTATTCATTTTTAGGGGTAGTTTCGTCAAGAGAACCGTCTCTAAAAATGTTATTTTCAAGAAGGTTGCTTATATCAACCGTCTCTGAAAATGAGTGATTTTTAGGGGCGGTTTTATTAAGTCAACCGTCCTTAAAAAATGGCTATAACATAAATAAATTCATATCTTTTTTAAATGAAGTTGGATGAAGACAAAATTTATATCAAAATTATAGAGCTTGACGAGATATAAAATTTTGTAGTTGATAAATTTTTTGTTTGAGGTCATTTAGGATTCCAAATATATAAATTAAGTCTTAGATTTTGAATTTTAAAATTTTAAAATTTTCAGACGACCTTGGATGTAGAAATGTTCTATATCAAAGTTGTAGTACTCGACGAGATTTAAAACTTTGTAGATGAATGTTTTGTCATTTAAGATTATTTATGAGCTAAAATATTAATTACAAAATTTGTACATATTAATACAAATAGACAACATAGTAGAACTAGACATAATTGACTACATGGTGTGGTTGTAGGGGACGGATCGTGTAAGGAAGAGGTTGTGGGTTCGAATTCAGGTATTAGCACTTATTTAAATAAAGTAAAAAATAAATCGGGTAAGCTATGGCCAGTCCTCAGCCCTTTGGGAAAATTTTAAAAAATATTTTTAGGGATGGTTCACTTAAGACAATCGTCTCTAAAAATCAATTTTTAGCCTCTGAAAATTAGTTATCTTTACAATCTTTTGTATAGTAGCAGTTTTAAAATCGTCTCTGAAGATTACTTTTGACCGTCTCTAAAAATCTTTTATGTACTAGTGATTTTCCCTTTTATTTTTTCTCTATCCTGGCTTCGGTGTTCTGTTGTGCTTTTATGAGGTTTTTAGATTAGGAAGATACCCTTCCATGTGCTCATGCTTCACGGATTCAACTGAACATCTATATGTATATGAGAAGCGAACAAAGGTACAAACAGAGAGTTTCAGACAGAACAGATCTGTTGGTGATTTATTTATTGTTTGATATTGGATTAGTACAAATTACCTGTGTGCTATATTTTGGCTCCTTTTCCATGCTGCAAATTTTCCATACCTTTGTTTTATTACAAAAAAAAGAATGGCTACATGTTGCTCAACTAAATGTTCTACCAACCTTTAGCAGGTACTTTAATTGTATGCAGCCAATGAAAAATGTACGTGCGTGTAACATCCTAGGTGTTAGCCTTGCATAACTTGACTTGCATAGCATAAGCATGAGCATCAAGCATTCATATATAAGCATTTACACTTGAAACATTTGATTGAAACATATGCAACATTACTTATTATTTCATGTTGCCATGTGTATATGCATATGATCATGAGTGTAAACATGTAATTGGTTAATATGAGGCACAAAAACATATTAGCAACACTTAGGTTAGCAAATGGAACATTGTTCATGAAGGTCGCCTTTCATGATCAAGCACTCAAGTGATGTTATATGTGTTGACCTGGATAGCTCTATGTGTGACCAATGCATGAAATGAGTGTGTGACCTTGCAATTAGCTTAAACATGTTTAGAGTATCATTATGAACAACTATGATATTCATGGTTAGGGGCAAATTGGTCACCAAGCCATAGTTTGAATGTATACCATCATTTGAATGTAGCATGTTTGACCAAGTTTGAACTATGTGCTAGAGACCTTGCATGTAGGTGGTCACTAAAGCAAAGTTGTAGTATTTGATATGGGGAACAACTTTTATTTTTGGGTCATGTGATGATAAGGTGCATAGCTTAGTCTTTTGGAGATCACAAAAATCACTAATGCACTGATTTCTACACTTAGAAAATATTTTCTAAGTCTAGGTTTTTAGACAGTCTGACGAACTGACCTTGGGGATGATTTAACTCGGTTTTGGTTGCGAGTTAGCACATGATTCTTGAAGAGAAAATATAGCTAGTACATAGAGCTACAACTTTTATTTAGATTGCGGGCACTAATACTTCACGGTTTCGAAGATCTAGCTCCGCAAAAACCCACTGTTAGGCTCGGTTTGCTGCGCTGCTGACGAACTGAATCGGGCGATTCAGTGGCCGACATCAGCAGACCTCGCACGCCACGTGGAAGCAAGCACGGCCGCGCGTCACCGGCGCCCTGCCCAGTGCGGCCAAGGCAGGCCAACGCGCACTACATCAAGCCCCGCGCTCGCCCGCACTGCCCCACGCTCACCATTTTCATTTCCTCGGCTTCCTTCTTCGCCGCCCACAGCAGCCGCCTCAGCACCGAGCGCCACCATCGCCCTTGCCGACACCAGCTCACCCTCGCCGCTCCTCTATCACCACAGCCACCCCGTCGTGCTCGCACCGTCCCACCGCATCTGCCTTGCTTGCCAAAACCGCACAGTAAGCTTCTTTGCCACGCACGGCCCTCGCCATTGCTCCGCCACCACACTCCGTCACCGTGGTCCGGCCAACTCCGACCATCACGTGCCACGATAGAGCCTGCAATAGGTGCACCATAGTTCATTGATGCTCATCCGAGCCTTAGGTGGAGCCGCCGTGGTCACCGCTGGCGTAACGCTGCCATCCAGCTCCGCCGAGCAGCCATGGCCGTTGCCGTCGTCCTTCGCGTCGGTTATCCGCCCGCCTAGATAGCTCCACACGTGCGCTAGGTCAAGGAGGTCACGGTAGTTCAGGTTTCGTCGCCGGAGAGGTCACCGCCGGCGAGATAGCACCGTCCCGGATGCCTCCTCTGTTCTCGCATCGCTGACATGTGGGTCCAACTGGCGCGTGGGGCCCGGCTGTCAGCGGCATAGTTTCAAAAGATAGGTCATTTGTTTACAGATTTGGTGCAATCTTTGAAAATTTGATAAGTTGGGCTATGTAGATTCAAAAATTGTGAAATAAATTTGGTAGTCTTCCTTAGGAAGTGTAGTATTTAGAAAAAATATAATCTTGACACTTGTAGTAGAATGTTTGGTGGATTTAAATTGAAACTGGAAATGTGTTTTTGAATGTATGTAAACTTGTTTATTTTATATCTAGAGTTCCTGTGCTCTAAAAATTATGAACTTTTTGTGGCAAGCTGTTCTTGAAATGTATGAGCTCTGGTAAAAATTTGAGGGTCAGTGCATGTATAGATTTATAGTTATAGTTTTTTCTTTTATAATTAGGTAATCCTTGTATGAATTTTTATAAATTATTTATGAATCCAATATTCATGAAATTTGTTGGAGGTTATTCTAGTACCATATGGATGATAAGAAATATATAAAATCTATTGCTTGACACTTTTCACTAGGGTTTTCTATTTTTGCTATTGTAAGCCTTTCTGCCTTGTCATTTTTGTATAGAATGTTCTACTTTGTAAAATAGCATGAAACTTTTACAGTAGTCTTTTGGTAGCATTAGTAAGGCACTGTAAATTTTTGAGAATTTATGATATATATTTAGTATATATTTATTATTTAACCTAAGTATCTAAATAAAATAATAAAAACATTTAAATAAATAGTTTAGGCTTTACCATTATGTTTTCTTGAGTGTATTTGGTATGCTTGAACTGTTGGTAGACTTTGTGTTGTCAAAATTTGAATGCTTACATGAAGTAAAAGTATTGTTGCTTTATAATTCGAGTTGAGAGGGTTTTCGGACAGATTCTGTAGTTTGGTGTGTTGCATAGTGAAAATGATGTTTACTGTAAAAATAGTTAATAACAAAGTTGTAGATCACTCCTTCATGTATCTTGTGTTAAAATTTCAGGATCATATGCCAAAGGGTTTAGAAGTTATGGCTGTTCAAAGTTAGTATTTCCGAATTGCTTGCTCTCTGGAAATTTCTAGACAGCACTGGATTGATTGTCTGTTTTGGTTATGATAATTTGTGAATTAGCTTTTGGTGATTAAATAAGAGTTGTAGACAAATTGATAAGCTTTCCAGAAAGTCCAAGATCACCACATTTAGATAAGTAGAACTTCAGTTATGAGTAAAACAAGTAGCTGCTGTTTTATAGTGTGGTACACGAACTGCTGAAGTGTTTGATTGAGTAAGTAAGAAGAGATATGCACATACTCAGTAAAACACGATACACTTGTTATTACTTTAGTACAATGATGTTAAGAATACATACAAGAATGCATTCATCATGTATCATCATATTGTACTTGTCAGCATGCATACATTCGCAATACCTTATAACATATTCATGCATCTAGGATCGGAGGAAGAAATAACGTTGCTGGAGTTCGACGAAGTAGAGGAAGGGGACCAGCAGGAGAATCCTTAAGCCGCAGCTCCCGAAGGTGAGGAGCAAAACCCAGAAGAGCTTCCCGAGTGCCCTGATCACCGCCCCATGTCCTTTCTGAAAGGCAAGCCCCAGAGCATTCTAAGTCTCCCAGTATTTTACGAATGATTACTTAAGTCCTTATGATTGATGCATTAGGTTATAAGAGTTGAATGAAACCACTTGATGCATATAAATTCCTTGTCCAGATATATACATCGTTAACCCTGTGTAGGTCCAGGATCGAATATATGCTTAGCCATGCTTAGACCGATAGAAGTCGGGTGATTTCCTATCACCTGCGAGATATAGGTGGAAACCGGAGCATGGTTGGCTATATTTGCTATCGTGGAACAGAACCATGGGGTAAAAAAAATCAAGGCCGGGCGGGGTCTATGCGTAGGTTGACTCATGTGATTTCGTTTGTGCCGGTTAAGGACCGTACTGTTGTTGGAACTTCTGACAAGATTGAACGCATGCCTATCACTTAGCTGGCTGGATAACTCGTTCTGACCGCGAAGCCGAGTAGCCCAACTCAGGCCGAGCCCCATTCTATTGTGCGCTCCTTGCTGGGAGCCAGACTGAGTCCAAGGGCAGGCTAGGCCTGAACGTCCTGGCATTTGGTGTCCCCGACTGTGCGGCGCGGTACGAACCCGTGAAATGTGGACCTGAGTTGTACCAAAGGTGACCTAAGGCGACTAATAATATGGTCTGCCTAGATTTGTGTTAGGAATAAATTCCCAGCTGGTTGGAATCGATTCAAATCGCCGTATCTCCCGGATAGTGAGAAACTTGGCTAGCTCCAACATCGTAGTAACTGAGTTATGGAACATGATAGTTTGAATGAATACGGAATTACAATACGTGCTATGGTTACTATTGTATGCTTTTAAAATGATATACCACATGTTTGGCACAGGTTAGTTGCTAATTTAGAGATGGATAGTTATAATCAACTTGATAACGGAATCATAATTATATAACTGAGTTAACCGCTTTAATGCAAAATGTTATCAAGCTATCTCCAGTTATACAGCCTTGCATGATTCTTTGAGTTGTTTTATTTCTGGTTTATGACGGGTAAGTCTAGCTGAGTACCTTCTCGTACTCAGGGTTTTATTTCCCATTGTTGCAGATGGCACTGTGTATCATGGTTATTACAAGAGTTGCTTCTATACCGCTGTAGATGAGGAGTAAGCCTTGGGCAGACTTTTTTATTAATCCCTCTACATGCTTTTATGGATTGTGATCGTATTTCGGCACTGTATTAAACTATGTTGGAAACTTTACTTTCAAAATTAATTTGCTTCCGCTTTTGATTATCAAACTTGGTTTGTAATAACTTTGTTTCATACTCTGATGATGAAAATGTATCTGTGAACTTTATGTAATATGTGACATGTATGTTGAATCATGTACGATCTTGGTTGTTGTGAATCATTTATCGAGACCCGTCGTGGTACTCGATGGACTACCAGGTTTATATGGGTTCAAGTATGACAGTGCGACCGCTTGGGGGCTGCCATCGTACTTGTACTCTTATAAATTGGTCGGTTCTGCGACAGTATGGATCCTCTAAATGCCTCGGTTGGTTTCATGGCAGAGAGTATATTCAGTAGCTAACTACAAAATAAGTTATTCTGTAGCCACCTCCACTTACGATAATTTTATATACTAATTTACAATAATGACAATACATATTTACCATAGTTGGGTTACTATAACACATGAGGATATTTACCATAACGTTATAGTAAACCATTTAGTAATTAAGGAGTTACTATAATCTCGTAAATTAACATAGTATATATCGTAACTCAAAGTGGCTACAGAATAAATTATTTTGTATTCTGTAGCCACTTTTAGTAACGATAATCACTATATTAATTTACGAGATTATAATAACTCCTTGCTAAGTAGTTTACTATAACGTTATGGTAAATATCCCCATGTGTTATAGTAACCCAACTATTATATATATATATATATATATATATATATATATATATATATATATATATATATATATATATATATATATATATATATATATATATATATATATATATTAGCCAACTTCAAAATAAGTTATTTTGTAGCCACCTCCATTTACGATAATTTTATATACTAAATTACGATAATGTTAATATATATTTACGATAGTTGGATTACTGTAACACATGGGGATATTTACCATAACGTTATAGTAAACCACTTAGTAAGGAGTAACCATAATCTCGTAAATTAGTATAGTAATTACCGTAACTCAAAGTAGCCATAGAATAACTTATTCTGTGGCCAGCTAGAGGATAGCAATTCTCTCTCTCTCTCTCTACATATATATATATAGCTGGCAATAGAATAACTTATTCTATAGCCATCTTGAATTACGATAATATTTGTACCAATTTACGATAACATGAATATGCATTTACGATACTCGTGTTACTACAACTCACGGTGATATTTACGATAATATTATAGCAAATCACTTAGTAAGGAGTTATTGTAATCTCGTAAGTTAGCATGGTAATTATCGTAATTCAAAGTAACCACAGAATAAGTTATTCTATGACCCGCTGCAGAACAGTATATATATATATATATATATATATATATATATATATATATATATATATATATATATATATATATATATATATATATATATATATGGCCTTCTAACCTTTAGCATACTAACTGATGCCTCACGGAATGTTGTGCTATGAGCATACCGCTTCAACGCATAATTTTTAGTTACAAGATTTTTAGTTACAAAAGAAAAAGTCTATATGTTTACTTCAGTTGTTTTCGCAGTTTCCTTAGCAAAGTACTTGGATTTCATTTTGCATTATGCTTTGTAGAGTTATCAGCATAGTTTTTAAGGCGTCACCAAGGCGGCGACTCGTCCGAGCGGGATTCCAAACGGGGCGTCACGGTCACCACGCCCTCATCGCGTATGGCGTCGCCTCGCGGCTGAAGGCGTCGCCTAGGCGTCGATTTCACTGAGGCGGATGCCGCTGGACGGAAAAGCGCGCGGGAAAGAGCAGCTCCGCGTGCTCGCGCGAGAAAAGAGCGGAGCGATGCGCGCGGGTGGGAAAAGAAGCAGCTACGCGCCTACACCTCCCGCCAACCCAATCCCCATCGTGTTAGTTGAGAGAGGGAGAGGGAGAGGGAAAGGAAGGAGAGAGGAAGAGAGAGGAGTGCGGCGGCGCACCTAGAATCCGGCACCGGTGCGGCGTAGGCGATTGCTCCCACGCGAGCGCGACTCTGTCCAGTTCGCGACTCTAGCCCTATCCGCGACCAACTCCCGCTCCGTCTGCCGCGACCCACGAGCAGCCCCGCGACCGACTCCGCCCCGTCCTCAACTGCGACTCTACTCTACGACCACGCGATTGGTAGTTACGTCCTCCCCTCCTCTTTCCTTTGTTGCTCTGCGGCTCTCCTCTTCCTCCCCCTTCTTCCTCTGCTCTTCCTCCGCCTCGTTCCCATGCTCTGCACCTTCCTGTACTCTACTTTGCTTTCTCAGCTCTGCTCGTTTCTCCTTTTTATGTGCTACAGTTTGATAGTTTGAATGGATAGCTCACAGGTGTGCTCTTCTGATGTGGTTGCATAATTGATGTGAATAATTAATATATGCTTGACTGTTTGTCTCTTTGACGTCTGAACTTTGCTGCATAAGAGATGTTAATTTATTGATTAATGTCATTGTTATATGTGACTTAGAGGCTCTGATTGTGAACAGCAGTATGTGTATGGCGTCGCCTCGCCGCGCACCTAATTCACCTAGGCGTCTGGAAGGGGATGGAGTGCCGCACCTCGCCTTACCGTCTTAAAAACTATGGTTATCAGAATATCTGATTGCAACAAAACTTTATTACATCCAGTGCACCATGTGCAAGCTGCTGATTATGTTGTATTCCTAAGATGCTGCTTCAAAATATCCATCCGTTCCTGCTTACTTGAGTTACACTGTTTCTAATGTACATGGCCACCTACAGATTTCCTGACTGTGCATGCTAATCTCATCCATTCATTGACAGATTCTGCTACGGAACCACTCAGGTTTTTACTTATAGAGTTTTCTTATAGGAAAACCATAATTGGCTGATTTACGCCGTAGCAACCATGCTTACTGAATTATTTCTCATACTTAGTTACTACCTGTGATCATGTACAGATCACTTTCGACATAATAGAACACACATATTTCTCAGATTTTGGGTCAAAATAATCTTTGCGCTTCTTATTGCGAAATCGTTGGCATGAAAGCCAGGGAATTGGCTAATGAATGACCTATCCTTTTTTTGGGTGTTTTCCTTGCTACGCCAACTGGTCCTTGAAGCACGCAACTTTCTACTTCTGGAATTATAGGCCAATGAATGACCTAACATTTTTTTTCGTGTTTTCCTTACTGCTCCATCTGGTCCTTCAACCACACAGGTTTCTACTTATGGAATTTTCTTATATAATCTTACCAGGCTTGCTAATTTTGGCCATCACACTACCAGCCAAACATTACTATGAACTCAGTTTTGGTTGTCGTAGTTGATTATATTTGAAATGGCAGATGCTGTTCCTTGCCTGGCCTTCCAATCTTTGCAAGAACTACTGAATGGCCACATTATGTTTTACTGTTCTTTTTCTATTTAGTTCTTGACTAACTCTCATGGCTTTGTTCTTTACTTCTTTTTTAGATAAAAGCATGGGACCTGGACGACCATAATTTGCTGATTTATGATGCACCAACTATGCATACTTAATTATTTCTCATATTTAGTTACTACCTGTGATCATGTACACATCACTTTCAAAATAATGGAGAACACATATTTCTCAGATTTTGGGTGCAAATAATCTTCACACACTTCTTATTGCTAAATCGTTGGCATGAAAACCAGGGAATAGGCCAATGAATAACCTAACATTTTTTTGGGTGTTTTCCTTACTACTACAACCGGTCTTCGATGAGAAGAGCGACAACAAGATTCTTTTTGCAAAGTTTACTGTATAATGACGGCGTCGAGCGTTATACATGCCCTAAAGGTAAGATATGCGCCGTACCACTCACACATAGCTAGGCACTTTCTTCAACTGTTCAACCCATATTATTAAATCTCAAAGCACACAATGCAAAGAGTAAACAAGCATCCAAATGGATGGGATATCCAAGGAGCCAAATAATTGCCCATCTTGGACGCTAAAAGCACTAGTTTTATTTTAGTAATTGAGTGACAACCAATGATATAACAATTATTTAAGTGTTGTGATAAGCTAGGTTAGGTCCACACCCAAGTATTAAGCTAGATGGCTACCCTCGAAGAGATAGAGATGACCACAAGTTAATCAAGTGCACAACATTGGAGAGAAGAGAAGAGAAGGAGCTAGGAGCAAACTCAAAGGTAAAGGTATACTTGATAAGGTTTTGCTTTTGCTGGCCACGATGCAATAGAGTGCACGACCGGGTTTAGGATAGATAGTCATACTATTAAATGGTCGTAGTTTATCTAGTGCTACTAGGTGGTAGCTATGGGTGCAAATGGTATGAATATTTTCCGACCATATTCGATGTTGGGACATGCAATATTCATATGGGCCAAGTCTCCTAGAAGAGGTCCAACTAGAGTCATTGGAGTGACATATAAAACCACCCCCACCGAGAGGTCACTTGTAAATTTCCGCTTGCCTATATAATGTCAAGAACATGAGGACAAGGGGGCTTTCTCTTTTCCCACTATTTTTCGCAAACCCTAGCCGCCGCCTCACTCCCCCCCCCCCCTCGCGTGTTGGAGCCTTCATCGACAGACCTTCTCCGTGGAACCTCCACACTAGACCATCGTTATAGAGCCTTCTCCGTGGAGCCTCCGTAGTGGAGCCTTCTCCACAGAACCCTTATACAAAACAATCATCAGGCCTTCGTCCGAGACCTTCATTCTGAGCCTTCGCCCCGGACCTTTGTCCTAGACCTTCATTCCAAGCCTTCTCCGGCTGGGCCTTCGTCGGAGCCTTCCCTGGCTGGGCCTTCGTGGCCAGCCTTCTCTGGTCGGTCCTTCGTCGGAGCCTCCTTCGGCCAGGCCTTTGTCACCAGCCTACTCCGATTGAGTCTTCGTCGGAGCCTCCTCCGGCCAGGCCTTCGTCGCCAGCCTTCTCCGGCTAGACCTTCGTCAGAGCCTTCTCCAGTCAGGCCTTCGTCGTCAGCCTTCTCCGGCCGGGCCTTCGTCGCTAGCCTTCTCCGGTCAGGCCTTCCTCGCCGACCTTCTTCGGCCGGGCCTTCGTCGCCAGCCTTCTCTGGCCGGGCCTTTGTCGCCAGCCTTCTCCGGCCGAGCCTTCGTCGGAGCCTTCTCCGGCCAAGCCTTCGTCGGCCAACCTTCTCCGCACCAAGGAGCCTCCACCTCTCCATCCTGTTCAGGACACATGTCCTAACATTAGCGTCCACCGTGCTCGGCACGAGTAAACTTTATGAGAGGGGGCTTGAACTTGTGAGAAGACCTGAGCCGGGAACTCATCAGTCACCTTCGTTAGTGAAGCCAACCTTCTTCAGCAGCCTTTGCCAGCAGAACGAAGGTTCCAAGCTGTGAGAACCTTGAGGGATGGTAAGAACCTTCGGGCGAAGATATAACCTCCTTACAACTCCGTAAAAACTATATGAGATAATACCTTCGATTAAAACTTCACAAACTCTTTTCAAAAAATAAATAAATATATATATAATATATAATAAAAAAAGAAAGATTTTGAGCCGAACTCTTGAAGCCTTCGGCCGCTTTTGCTTAGAAAGAATTCCAAAGCTCCTAAGGCCTTCGGCCATTTTTGTTTTAAAAATATTAACGAAAGCTTAAATCCTTCGACCTCTCTCGGTAAAAAGAAAAAAAAGGAGAGAGCAGCAAAACTCCTAAAGCCTTCGGTCCATTTTATTAAAAAAATCAACAAAAAAACTTGTATAGCAACGGAGGTTCGAGACATTTCTTCTCTGTGCTAGCTAACCAGCAGGAACGCAAGCCCTTTCGTTGAGAATATGCAGGTCTCATCTTCATTCTCTCCCGTCCGGGAGCAAGGTCAAGGAAAGGCCTTGGGCACTCCGAGCCGCAAGCAACTTCACACGGCCGTCGTCCTCGGCAGGGCCTCTGACCAGAACACAAGCAAGCACGTAGGCTGGCCCCGCGTCATCCGACGTCGTCCACACAATCAAATAGCACAGCGGACGCTGCTTCAGGAGCATCGTCCACAACGCCGACCATGAACCTGAGCCGCACAACAACTTCGAGCGGCAACACCAAGCATCGCAACGACCCCGTCCACTCCCTCGCAGCGGCGCCGAGCTCGCCTGGTGAGGCGGGACGCCCCAAGCCGAGGAGGAGAAGACACTCCTCATCGAGCCAAGCTCGCTCGACCTCGCCGCACGACGATGACCCGAAGTGTTGTGCGACATCGGCCACGGCATTCTCGACCTCGAGCCTCGCCGCCAAACCAACCCTTCGCAGCGACATCACGGTCTGACCTCCGACGTCGACCAGCATGTCGAGCCGAAGGCCCAGCCCCTGGCTACCCGCCTAGGACCCGCGCATGTGAAGACGCAGTGCACCGTGAAGCTCCAGCCTCCCGAAGGCCTTGGCTACCGAAGGCTGGTGCGATTCCCTGATATTGCTCCACACTTTTGCCCTGACCACCGAAGGTAAGATGGCCTATTTGCCAACCGACAAACCAAGGTTTGAACTCTCGTATCTCGCGGCAACAGAGTACTTTCTATTGATTACTATACCGTATCATCGCTTGCTAAAAACAAAAAACGTCACCCGAGCTTCAAGCCTAGGACATCCAGCGTAGGCATCTTCTTTATGTGCTAACCAAAAGGCCATGCAAATTTCCCCCCTGACATTTGCAGATTATTTGCTAAGACCACCATTGAGCAATAGAAGCCGGAACCTCCGAGCTGGGTTTCTATTTGTGAAGCTGGAAGCTATTCATTTCGCGAAGCTAGAATACCTTCGCGATTTTTCATCACTCTGATTTGTTGGAAGCTCATTTTCTTGGAATTCTCAGAATTTTTCATTTGTGAAGCTAGAATATCTCCGCTGAGTCCTGGCGAAGACATTTTTTTTGCGAAGCCTCAAGTCTCTTAACAAACCTGACGAAGAAGGCCTGCACTACTACAGAAGTTAACTATAGGGGTGGCTCTAGAGCCTATGTAGGGGCGACTGCACCAGTCGCCCTTCCCAGGGTGTTTCTACAGAGGGTGCCTCTGTAGGGGCGGTTTCCTGACCATGCCCTCTGTAGGGGCGGCTGGTGTTTTCAGCCGCCCCTGCAGTGCCCTCTGTAGGGGTGGCTGGTCATATCAGCCGTTCCTGTAGTAGACTTCTATAAGGGCGGCTATATCACCAGCCGCCCCTGCTGTGTGTATTTGTAAGGGCGGTTCAATCAAGAACCGCCCCTACAGTGGATTTTTCAGCAAAAAAAAAATTCAAATTCAAATCTGACCACATATATATATAATTCAAATTCGAATCTGACCGCCACAAATATACATATATACATCCACAAACACAAGACCATTATTTAGAACATCATCACAAGTCATAATTCACAAAGAGCATAAGATATTCCGATATCACTTTCAAACTGGTTGTCCATCAACATAGCAACTGTATGTGCTAACCTTATATCTTTCCAACTACGCAACTGTATGTGCTAACCTTATATCTTTCCATACTGTACAGCGTGAAGTATAAGTGTGCAAAATGAAAGAACATGGCTGGGCAGTTTTTTTTTCCAGCGTGACGAAGCTGCTGCATCATCCTAATGTATACCCGATGATCTAATCCTGGCCAGGCACTAGCTGATTGCAAAGGCCACACCATGACACGAAGAACTCAACCAGCATGGCAGCACCACATCGTTGGAGTCTAGCACTTGCATGAACTTTAAAATATGGCACACCACTCAGAGAAAACCCAAAATGGAGGTGCTGATGTGACAGTGGAGGGGGACTGATCTGGTGGCTGAAGGGTAGAAGTCAGAAGAGACATTGGGGTTGTGCTGGATGATGAGGGAGGCCACGAAGCATAGCGAAACGGCCATGGAGGCGACCACGGCGAGAATCTGGACACATTAAGCAATACTCAGACCCTATCATAGAAATGGACATATAAAAACACCCCACAATCATATTGTATCTCCTACCACTTACCAAGCTCGTAGATGTGTAGAGATAGGTTCTGCATCCGAGAGCCCTGTACTTGTAACCCAAAGGAACCAAGCCAACCACAGGAACAGACCTGCAAATGAATGGAAACATGAGTTCTGTGGTACATCAGAGCACAGTTATGACTGCATACTCTCAAATGGTATAGCTGAGAAGAAGATATTTGGTGTCAAGCAACACCGGCAACGACATGTGCGGGAAAAATCTACAAAATAGCAACGGCATGTAAATATTTCCAGGTTTGACCTATATGAATACCTCACTCGCAATGACAAAGCAAAAAAATCATAAAAGAGTGATAATCATGACCGCTTCTTGCAGGCCTTACATGTTAGAAAAAATCACATCATATATTTCAGCTAAAGGCATTTGTTTGCAGCATCATCAGCATCGACATATGTTCAACCAACCAAAATGCAAAATAGCAAAGGTACAATAACATGTTTAGGTATACTAAAAGCACCTCACAGTCATCATCACATCATCAGCAATGACATATGCTCAGACTTAAATAAATAAAACAGCAGCATAGTCACACACTTATAATCCAGAAGAGGCACATAGAGGAGACCGCAATGGGATCAATACAGAGTAGAGGGATGGTCTTGCTTCACCTGGGAGACGGCAAGAAACGAATGCAACAGAGGGGGCACCACGGTCACAACCGTCGGAGACACCCTGAGAGGCGTCGCAGCGCACAGATATTGCAGCTCACCAAGTAATAAACTGTGTTCCTAGTAAGGCCAACTGCTAATAGATCATCGGCAATGGGTTGTGTGCTCAGTAATAGAACAACCGATAAATCGTATGAAGCAAAGACATCATTGACAATGGCTGTATACTGACTAACAAATAGAAAAAAAATGTGCAAGTAATATAACGACACAGTCACGACGAAGGCACCAAAAATAGCAAGATCCATGGAAAAATGAAATAATTATATAATCATCACTGCACAATTCCATTGTCTCAGTCTTTAAAGAATCATCATAGCATAATCCCCAAGCCTCAGTAGACGACATGAATGAAACAATTAGTCATCAATGTATAGGTAAGGATATCAGTTCTGCATAGGAGAACAATAGGACACGATGGACACTGGGTGACCTCGCTCGCTACAGCCAGGGGGGCGCGGGTACGATCTCCATAGTGAGGAAGGAGAGGGAGAAGGGGAGAGAGCGCACAGTGAAGCTTAGGGTTTGGGCCGTACCTAGGGTTTCGCCGACTAAAGGAGCGCACGCTCCCCGACTGGAGGAGGCATTGAGGAGGCCATGCGGAGGATGGGGGAGAGGAAGGAGGCCACCGAGCCCCACCCATGGTGGCGCACCGCCCGGGGGGGGGGGGGGCACCGCCGCGGACCGCTCGCAGCAAGCATGCGGAGCTGGCTGCAGCGTCACAACAGAGCGGAGGGAAGCGAAGCACCGAGACAAGATGCGTAGGAGCCAGCGGGCAGCGCCGTCGTTGGGGCACAGTCCTCCATCATGGCAGCAACGGCCATGGTGTCCGAAAGGTTCCTGCCTGCACAGGTTGGATGGGAGGACAGACGGATCCGACCATGGAGGCACCGGATCCGGCAGATCCACTGGTTTGGGCCTCCGCCGATAAGGAAGACTGAGCCGAGAAGGCTACATCGACGTCCGTCCCTAGCGCCCGGTGAGGGAAGGGGAGGGGGAGGAAGGGAGAGACCGAACCTTAACCTGTGCAGCGGCTGGGCAGCAGAGGCCAGTGGCCAAGGCTTCTGCGGAAGTGCCGGCGGCGGCGGCCCGCGTCGGGCCGGCTGCGCGCACTGGCTGTCGTCGCCCTGACCGCACCGGGAGAGAGAGGAGAGGGGGGGAGGGCACGCCGTGGGGTGGGTGGGGTGGGGGGGAGGGGGAGGAGGAGGGTGGCCGCAGCTGCGCCGGCCCGGGCGTGCGCTCCGTGCACCGTGGCCATGGTGGTATGGATCGAGAGAGCGAGAGAGAGAGAGCGGAGAGGACGAGGCCATCGGGGTTGGGGAGAGACAGGGAGGATTTCATTGTAGGGGCAGTGAATTGTAGCGGGGGGTGGAGCCAACACGGACGGTCGATGGCAGAATCGGACGGCCAGGGGAAATCGGGGCGACGTGGCCACCCTGAGTGGCGACCAAAGCTTCCTGCTTTGATAATAAGAGATTTGAACAGCCATCAAAATAATTGATAAATTATTATTGGAAGACCTCTAGAAAATACAGGACGTAATGCCCTACCAATTATAAGGATCAACAATGAACTTGGTTCAGAAGCAGACACATTAAAGTTCTTGTTTAAGGAAAAGAAGTGGATGACTCTTCAACAAAGTACATGTAAATTTTACCTGTAAGTACGCATTAACTGCCTGAATTCCTCCTCAATCTTTAGCTTAGACTTGGTTAAGAGGTTGTTAACTTGATTCAGTACTCCTTCACAGCTCTTAAAGTTCTTGTTTGAGGAAAAGAAGTGGATGACGCCTTTCAGCAGATCCAACAGCACCTTTCAGAGGTGGATGACAAACTTTTATAATTATTTTTTGATAGATATATTTACATATATAATAACTAAAACAACTACAACAGTTTAAAATTGCAAAATTGAACCTTTAAAAATGGGAAAAAATTTAAATTTTAAAAATTAAAATCAAAACTACTAAAATAATTTTGAGACACCAAATGATTTTAAATGAAAATTTGATAAACATCAAAGTTGTAGAGGTCATGAAGATCTACAACTTTTATTTTGGTCATCTTGTCATTTGACAAAATTTGAACCTTTCAAATTTGAAATTTTAAAAAATGACAAGTTCAAACCAAAATTTGAGACCCAAAATGATTTCAACATAAAAAGTGATGAATACCAAAGTTGTTCAACTCATTAATATCTACAACTTTTATTTTAGTCATCTTATCATTTGACAAAATTTGAACTGTTTAAATTTGAAATTTTGAAAAACAACAAGTTCAAACCAAAATTTGAGACCCAAATTGATTTCAACATAAAAAGTGATGAATACCAAAGTTGTTCAACTCATGAATATCTACAACTTTTATTTTGGTCATTTCTTCATTTGACAAATTCTTAGCACACATTGTTCATTAATCTTACACATGTCTCATATAGTTTATAAAACCTTGAGAGATGTGTCACATTTATGAACAATGTCATTACCACTTTGTCATATGAAGAAATGACCAATACAAAAGTTATAGATCTTGATAAGTTATTCAACTTTGGTATTTATCACTGTTTCAGCTGAAATCATTTGGGGTACCAAAATCTTGTCTGAAGTTGCATTTTTTTAAAATTCAAAATTTAAATTGCTCAAACTTTTCATATGTATATATTGACAAAACCAACAAAATAAATTGATATAGAATGATTTTAGAAAATATTAGGAAAAAAATCATTAGATTTGGAGTTAGTATGAGGAAGAAAAACTAGTTACAAAGTTGATCCACAGATTAAAAAAAGAAATCACATTGTTCACTATGATTATGTAAGGATCATCTAGAATAGTGTGATTTCTCTTTTTAATATGTAGGTAAACTTTGTAACTAGTTGTTCTCCCTCATACTAACTCCAAATGTGATTGTTTTTTTCCTAAAAATTTCTAAAATCATGCTTCAGCATTTAAGTTTGATCAAACTTGGATGTGATAATGTTTTACACATTTTAAAATTTGAAATTTGACAAGTTCAAACCAAAATTGAAAACCCTAAATGATTTTAGATGTAAAAGTGATGAATACAAAAGTTATTGAACTCATCAAGATCTACAACTTTTATTTTGGTCATCTTGTCATTTGACAAAATTTGAACCTTTCAATTTGAAATTTTAAAAAATGACAAGTTCGAACCAAAATTTGAGACCCAAAATGATTTCAACGTAAAAAGTGATGAATACCAAAGTTGTTCAACTCATTAATATCTACAACTTTCATTTTAGTCATCTTATCATTTGACAAAATTTGAACCTTTCAAATTTAAAATTTTGAAAAACGACAAGTTCGAACCAAAATTTGAGACCCAAATTGATTTCAACATAAAAAGTGATGAATACCAAAGTTGTTCAACTCATGAATATCTACAACTTTTATTTTGGTCATTTCTTCATTTGATAAATTCTTAGCACACACTGTTTACTAATCTTACACATGTCTCATATAGTTTATAAAATCTTACGAGAGATGTGTCACATTTGTGAACAATGTCATTACCACTTTTTCATATGAAGAAATGACCAATACAAAAGTTGTAGATCTTGATAAGTTATTCAACTTTGGTATTTGTCACTTTTTTCAGCTGAAATCATTTGGGGTACCAAAATCTTGTCTGAAGTTGTATTTTTTTTGAAATTCAAAATTTAAATTGCTCAAACTTTTCATATGTATATATTGACAAAACCAACACAATAAATTAATAGATAATGATTTTAGAAAATTTTAGGAAAAAAATCATTAGATTTGGAGTTAGTGTGAGGAAGAAAAACTAATTACAAAGTTGACCCAGAGATTAAAAAAAGAAATCACATTGTTCACTACAATCATGTAAGGATCATCTAGAACAGTGTGATTTCTCTTTTTAATCTGTGGGTAAACTTTGTAACTAGTTGTTCTCCCTCATACTAACTCCAAATGTGATGGTTTTTTTGCCTAAAAATTTCTAAAATCATGCTTCAACATTTAAGTTTGATCAAACTTGGATGTGACAATGTTTTACACATTTTAAAATTTAAAATTTGAAATTTGACAAGTTCAAACCAAAATTTAAAACCCTAAATGATTTCAGATGTAAAAGTGATGAATACAAAAGTTGTTCAACTCATCAATATCTACAACTTTTATTTTGGTTATCTTATCATTTGACTAAATTTGAACCTTTCAAATTTTGAAATTTGAAAAAAGATAAATGGGCACTACAGGGGCGCTGGTGATTGAGCCGTCCCTACAGATCAACCCAACTGTAAGAGCGGCTCAGGTTACCAGCCGCCCCTACAGTGCCATCTGTAGGGGCGGCTAGGCTGTTGGAGCCCGAGGACGCTCACTGTAGGAATGCCCTCAATCCTAGCCATCCCTACAGTAAAAATGCCCCTATTTCTAATGTAAGAATATGGTGTAATGCTGGCCCGTATATTGATGGCGGAGGCTCTCACCTTCCCGAAGGTTCACTTGACGCTTCGGCAGATATAAGTACTAGTAAATAATTTAACCATATATTTCAAATCTGGCCTTCGTAACATAACATTTGATCATATATTATATGGCGCTAACCAGTTATACCAAGATATGATTGTCTAACCTTGGACGTAGCATTTGAATATACTATGTATATCTGTTACTCATCACGTGTGCATGTCTTGAGAATGTCCTTCGGCAACACGTACGTACGCCTCTAAAACAAGGAACCAAGTCAACTCAAGTGAGTATTTCTCATCATGTAAATTATAGCCGGCTTACGATGCATAATAATTTTGGTTTTCAGATTTATTTCATCACATTTATTATCTAACCTTAGACTCCCAAGGCAAATTTTAAAAATTAACCTTTGCACATAATTTGTCACCAACGTGACCAAGAAACATACCGGAAACAGGTGATTTGCCGAGTGCATTCCATCGGGCACTCGGCAAAAAACTGTTTGCCGAGTGCCGTAGAAACCACACTCGGCAAAATAATGGCACTCGCCATACCAAACTATTTGCTGAGTGCTAAAAAAAGACCACTCGACAAACTAGAAAAAAACACTCGGCAAAACAGAGATACACGGCAAAAAATCGCCACGTGGAGATCCGTCAGTTAGTGTGCCTGCCGTTAGGAGTTTGCTGAGTGTCCATTAGTGGCACTCGGCAAAGAAGTAAGTTTGCCGAGTGTTTTCGTTTAGCACTCGACAAAAAAATAATTTTATCGAGTGTTTTTTTTTGCACTCGGCAAATAAATAAGATTTTTTTCTTTTCTGACCTTGAAACTTTTTCTACTCTCCACATAGAACATGTGGTACTCCATGTTAAGATTTGGTATATTTCTGGATCTATTTGCTATATTTAATTAATTTATTGAATTTCAAGGAATTTTTTGGTATAAGTCAAATTTGAACCGCAAGCGATTCAAATAATAGAATAAAATGAGTAGAAAAATGATATTCATGTTATTAAGTCCGGTGTGAGGCCTTACCCGGGAAATGAAAAGAAATTTTGAACATCTTGTTCAGGAAACACGACCACGAACGTGGGGTCGAATGGTTTTTAAATTCTAAAAAAAGCAAACAAAGTCTGAAAATCATGAGATTTATCAAGATCTCATGATATCATACGTGGAGGCCATGGTAAAAAACTAAGAAGATTTCGCACAATCTGTCATGTACGATGTTTACAAACCGAAATATCTTAGAAGAATAATGGTAGCGCTGAGAAGGATTCGGTAAGATTTAGAGTCAAATTGACGGTTGAATTGGGATCTAACTTTAGAACTTTTTGCATAGGCAATAGAGAACATAGATTGTTTTGTGTTAAATTTTGGAAAATTTTCGGATCCGTTTGATAATTTTAATTTATTAAGTGCAATTATACAATTTTAATTGATATAGATTGAATTTGAGTTATAACTGCATGAAATAATAAGTTTTTTTCTCTTCTGACCTTGAAACTTTTTCTACTCTCCACATACAACATGTGGTACTCTATGTTAAGATTTGACATATTTCTAGATCTGACTGCTATATTTAATTAATTTATTGCGTTTCAAGGAATTTTTTGGTATAAGTCAAATTTGAACAACAAGCGATTCAAATAATAGAGTAAAATGAGTAGAAAATGATATTCATGTTATTGAGTCTAGTGTTAGGCCTCACTCAAAAAATGAAAAGAAATTTCGAATATCCTGTTGAGGAAACATGACCACGAACATGTGGCCGAATGATTTTTAAATTCTAAAAAAAGCAAACGAAGTCTGAAAATCATGAGATTTGTCAAGATCTCATGATATCATACATGGAAGCCGTGGTAAAAAATTGAGAAGGTTTTGCATAATCTGTCACATACGATGTTTACAAACCAAAGTATTTCAGAAGAAGAATCATAGCTTGAGAAGGATTTTGTTAGATTTAGAGTCAAAGTGACGGTCGAATTGGGATCTGACTTCAAAACTTTTTGCATAGGCAATAGAGAACATAGATTGTTTCGTGTTAAATTTTGGTAATTTTTTGGATCCGTTTGATAATTTTAATTTATTAAGTGCAATTATAGAATTTTAATTGATATAGATTGAATTTGAGTTATAATTGATGAAATAATAAGTTTTTTTCTCTTCTGACCATGAAACTTTTTCTGCTCTCTACATACAACATGTGGTACTCCATGTTAAGATTTGGCATATTTCTGGATCTGATTGCTATATTTAATTAATTTATTGCATTTCAAGAAATTTTTTGGTATAAGTCAAATTTGAACTACAAGCGATTCAAATAATAGAGTAAAATGAGTAGAAAAATGATATTCATGTTATTGAGTCCAGTGTCAGGCCATACCCGAGAAATGAAAAGAAATTTCAAACATCTTGTTCAGGAAACACGACCACGAACTTGTGGCCAAATGGTTTTTAAATTCTAAAAAAACAAACGAAGTCTAAAAATCATGAGACTTGTCAAGATCTCATGATATCATATGTGGAGGCTATAGTAAAAAATTGAGAAGGTTTCGCATAATCTGTCTTGTATGATGTTTAAAAATCGAAGTATCTTAGAAGAAGAATCATAGCGTTGAGAAGGATTCGGTAAGATTTAGAGTCAAAGTGACGATCGAATTAGGATCTGATTTCAAAACTTTTTGCTTAGGCAATAGTGAACCTAGATTGTTTCGTGTTAAATTTTCGTAAGTTTTTGGATCTGTTTGATAATTTTAATTTAGTAAGTGCAAGTATATAATTTTAATTGATATAGATTGAATTTGAGTTATAACTGCATGAAATAATAAGTTTTTTTCTCTTTTGACCTTAAAACTTTTTCTACTCTCCACATACAACATGTGGTACTCCATGTTAAGATTTGCCATATTTTTGGATCTGATTGCTATATTTAATTAATTTATTGTATTTCAAGGAATTTTTTTGTATAAGTCAAATTTGAACTACAAGCGATTCAAATAATAGAGTAAAATGAGTAGAAAAATGATAGTCATGTTATCGAGTCTAGTGTCAGGCCTTACCTAGGAAATAAAAAGAAATTTTGAACATCTTGTTCAGGAAACATGACCACGAACATGTGGTCGAATGATTTTTAAATTCTAAAAAAAGCAAACGAAGTCTGAAAATCATGAGATTTGTCAAGATCTCATGATATCATACGTGGAGGCTAAGGTAAAAAATGAGAAGGTTTTGGACAATCTGTCACGTACGATGTTTAAAAACCGAAGCATCTCATAAGATGAATCATCGCGTTGAGAAGGATTTGGTAAGATTTGGAGTCAAAGTGATGGTCGAATGGGGATCTGACTTCAAAACTTTTTGCATAGGCAATAGAGAACATAGATTGTTTCGTTTGAAATTTTGGTATTTTTTGGATTCGTCTGATAATTTTAATTTATTAACTACAATTATAGAATTTTAATTGATATAAATTGAATTTGAGCTATAACCACATGAAATAATGGAATAATATTCGTTGAAAAATTAAATATGCATTGTTGAGTGAATTTGACAAGGTATTTTCAAAGTACATTAGAACAAATTTAGTAAAACACGTTATGAAAAAGAAGGAGAAGAAGGAAAATAGAAAAAAATAAGTTTGTCGAGTGCCCCTTATCTGGCACTCAGCAAGTCTAGGGTTTGTCGAGTGTCAGACCTAGGACACTCGGCAAACCCCTTCACCGGCCCCACCCACGCACAGTAATTTAGGGTTTGAAAATGGACAAAAAGCAAAATGGGTTTGCAGAGTGCCCACGATCTAGCACTAAGCAAAACAAGGTTTTGCCGAGTGCTAGATCATGGGCACTCGACAAACCTTGCGCATATCCACCCCTCGACCGCATACACGCAAACACACTCACACACACGCCACGCCGCACACACTCACACACCCCCGGTTGGCCACCGCATTGCACCCCCGACTGTCGCACCTGGCCGTCACACCACGCCCCTAGCTGGCCACCAGACCACCGGCTCTCCCTGTGCCAAGCCCTGGCCCCCCTAGCGGCGGTGGCGTTGCCCCCTAGCACCTGGCGCCCTTCCCCTAGTGCCCTTGACTCTGGCGGCCGGTGCCCTCCCCCCTGCGCCGCCCGACCGCTGCACCCCCGGCTCTCCCTACGCCGAGCCTCGGCCCCCCTGGCGGCTGGCGTGTTGCCCCCCGGCGCCCTGCCCCCTGCTTGATAGGTATTTTCTAAAGAAAACCAAACTTCTATTCCTAGAAAAAGGGTTAGGAGGTTGAGAATGGCAATTGCACTATACTAAACACTACACAGGTGAAGTGAACTAGCAGGCAATTCAATAACTTATATATGTTCCCTGTCATCTATGCTAGCGTTAATACCTACTGCCTGAACTTAATCAATTTCATAATGATCCTACTTTTCTTGAATGGCTGAATGTTTTAAGCCTCAAAGCATTTATTGTGAACAAGAAGTATGGCTCTACGTGTGGGAAAGTTACCTTTCTTTTCTTACAATTGACACTAGTTCTAGGCCCTAATTCTGATTAGTGGTTTTAGTTATTTTAATTGGGAGACTTTCATTAGGTTGAACAAATACATCAAGACATAGAACTTTTTTCTTTTACTACCATACCATCATGGGCATGTTTGTTTTGACCGTAGCAGCGTTCATCATTTCTCTCCATGCTTACATTGCCCTATACTGCAATTGCCTAAGGTCATGGTGTATTAATGTGTTTTTCTAATGTACTGGATATGCACTTCCAAGATTGATTTAATTTCAGCAGACAAGTGACATGGCTTATTTTATCTTATAATAGGTTACATGGTCGCCACTCCCTGCCCTGCACTACCGCCACCATCTGCCGCTCCGTGCCTTGCCCTCCCGCCACCCCACACCTTGGACCTACAATGGTTTTGCAAGGTATAACCTGGGTATGTGGTTGTCGGCCATCGTGCTGTTGGTTTGGTGTGTATGTGGTTGTCAGCCATCGTGCTATTGGTTTGTTGCAGGTTTTGGTTACCTCACCATGAAAGGGAGGTGCTACCAAAATTTATAATTGACACTATTATGTTCCTTTGTTGCATGAGAGGCTATTGCAAAGATCATTCCCCACCATCCTCGACTTGTCACTTTGCATGATAGCAAGGTGAGGCATCCTACACCCCTCTTTCCATACGATGTTCGTATATCACGTAACCTAGCTAGGTGTCTCCCGTTTGAAAGAGATATGGTTTTTAAATATGCAGATCTTTGCATATCTATAACCGTATCTATTTTGAATTGTCCACGTTTTCTGACAACCCGAGGATGTGTTGATGGGGTTAGTTTCCATGCTGTACTCCGATCTGAAATAGAGTTTCAACAGCATCTCCCTGTTGTTCTCCGAATACACAGTCTCCCTGCTAGGACATGTATTTGGAGAACAGTGGGGAGGTGCTACTGAAATTCTATCTTGGATAGGAGTAGAGCATGGAAACTAACCCCATCTACATATCCTCGGTTGGGATTAGGACCTATCTTCACCTATTAGACCGCCACATAGGAACCTATAGATGCAATTGATTTTTATATTACTTGCTGATATGTTAGAGGATGGATGACCGTGAGTGGATGTACATGGGCCACTCTAGTCAGGGTTCATTGACCGATGAATGGATTAAGAAGACCGATGCTTTCTTGGAACTAGCATTTGCAAGGGTTAAAGGAGTGCGTGCCACTTGGTGTCCCTGCAACATTTGTGCAAACACGCATCGACAAACAAAGGTGGTCATGGGTAAACATCTTTACAAGAATGGATTTATGTCAGACTATACCCGATGGATCTACCATGGTGAATCCGATTGTGTGAGAGGCGAGGTCGTGAGACAATGCATCGAGGATTATGATGCTAATGCCGAGGTAGGAGACATGTTAAATGACTATCATGAAGCACACTTTGATGAAGGATGTAGGGAGGAGGAGACAGAGCCAACCACAAAGGCGTATTACGATATGTTGTTTATAGCATAGCAACCCCTTCACGGGCATGCCAAGGTTTCTCAACTAGATGCCATTGCATACCTAATGGCCGTAAAAGTCCCAATTTAGCTTGAGTCGAGAAGACTTTGATGTTATGCTAATAGTTGTTGGTAGCCTGCTCCTAGATGGTCACATCCTACCAAAGAGCATGTATGAGTCACATAAACTCCTTTGTGCACTTAAGATGCCATATGATCAGATACATGCTTGTCTGAAAGGATGCATCTTATTTAGGAAAGAACATGCGGAAGCAAAGTACTGTGTGAAGTGTAAATCATCTAGGTTCTTGGAGGTAGACTCTGGTGATGGTTAGAAGAGGTAGCTCATCATCCCCATGAAGATCCTACGGTACCTTCCATTCATACCGAGGATCCAACAACTTTATATGACTGAGGAATCTATGAAACAGATGGCATGGCATAAATACGGACGTCGATACAATCCTAAGAAGCTGGTGCATCCATCCGATGGTGAAGCATGGACAAGGTTTGATATGATTCATTGTGAGAAAGCTCTAGAGGCTCGTAATGTACGTGTTGCGCTAGCAATAGATGGGTTCAATCCTTATGGAATGGTGGCTGCCTCATACACTTGTTGGCCCATGTTCATTATCCCTCTCAATCTCCCCCTAGCATCCTCTTTCAATGATAGAACATATTATTGTCATTGATAATTCCTAAACACCCAGAGAATAATATGAGTGTGTACATGGAGCCTCTTATTGATGATTTGGTCCGTGTATGGGAGGAAGGGGTATGGACATACGACCGTGCTACAAAGACAAACTTCAAAATGCATGTTTGGTACTAGTACTCCCTGCATGACTTTTCGACGTATGGGATATTCTACGGCTGGTGTGTTTATAGGAAGTTCTCATGCCTAGTATGCAAGGCATCTCTGATGTTCATTTGGTTGACGAAGGGTGGCAAGTATTCTTCGTTCGATAAACATCGACAATTTCTCCCTCTTGACCATCCATTCAGATGAGACATCAAGAACTTTATGAAAGATGTAGTAGTTGAAGGCCCTACACCCTAGATGATGATTGGTGCCATGGTTCGTGCTCAGTTAGACACTCTCGAGGTCAATGACCAAGGAGATCATTTTCTAGGGTATGGTGAGCAACATGCATGGACTCATAAGTCGTGCTTGTGGAACCTCCCCTATTTTGATGACCTTCTACTTCCACATAACATTGATGTAATGCACAATGAAAAGAATGTCGCTGAGGCAATTTTTGGTACAATCATGGATATTCCTGATAAGACAAAGGATAATGTTAAGGCTAGAGTGGATCAAGCGAGGTTATGCAATAGACCAAAGCTAAACATGGCGCCTCCTGGAGGCAGGAAGTCATGGAGAAAGCCTAAGGCCAATTTTGTTATGATGAGGGCCCAAAGGAAGAAAGTACTAGAATGGTTCCAAATGTTAATGTTCCCTGATGGGTATGTAGTGAATCTAAAGAGGGGAGTGAACTTAGCTACTTTGTGAATCAACGGGCTCAAGAGTCATGACTACCACATATGGCTTGAGCGGCTACTACCAGTGATGGTTCGAGGATATGTCCCTGAGCATGTCTTGATAGTGCTAGCGGAGTTGAGCAATTTCTTCCACCAGCTTTGTGCTAAGGAGTTATCTTGTACCATGGTTGCAGACATGGAAAGAATGGCACCTATGTTGCTTTGTAGGTTGAAGAAGATCTTTCCACCTGGCTTCTTCAATCTGATGCAGCATTTGATTTTGCACCTCCTGTATGAGTCACAAATGGGGGGGGGGGGGGCTATGCAGGGTCGTTGGTGCTATCCAATTGAGATATTTCAAAAGGTTTTTTGAACTAAATGTAAAAATAAATGCAAAATTGAAGCATCCATAGCAGAGGCATACATTCTGGAGGAGGTGTCAAACTTCACAACAAAATACTATGCTGACAACCTTCCTAGCGTGCATAATCTACCCCCTCGTTACAATGCTGGCGAAGATGAATCGAACCTTAACATTTTCCGAGGGCAACTAGGAAGTGCAAGTGGTGCAACTAACAAGACCTTGACACATGAATAGTGGCACACTATTATGCCATATGTGCTGACCAACCTATCCGAAGTGGAGCCGTACATGCTGTAAGTTCTCAACAAACTTTTTCTCAAGTAGTCACAATTCAGTGTCCAACTCCCTTGTTTCTTGTTGGTACATGGAATTTCATGAACAATTCTAACGTGAGTCAAGGGAACCTACCCAGCAGGAAACTTCGACCCTTCTTAGAGAGTGTGTGGGAAATGGAATGCCCGATTTCATTTTTTGGTTCAAATAGAAGGTATTGTCCAATTTGGCTCGTACTTAGTTTGACATTACAAGTTGCTCATACATGCGACTAATATAACGAACTACCCTGCTTGAACTTGTAGGGACAAACCGATGCGTCTATGAGTGCCGAGTTGAGATAGGTTGCTGATGGTTGTGCCTATAGGGTCAGGTCATTTACCGATTATGACGTGAATGGATATCTCTTTCACACAACAAGCCATGAGCAGAGTCGACCCAATCGAAGAATCACAAATATCAGAGTTTTTACACAAGGCTTAGATGGGGTTGAGTATTATGGAAGAATTGAATAAATATACAAACTCATGTTTCATGGTTGCAAACCTCTTAATCATGTTATATTCAAATGCCATTGGTTTGATCCTAAAGTAGTGAGGCGGACCCCTAATCTTGGGTAGTCAAAATCCAACAATCATCCATCTTACCAGGAGACGATGTCTATATTGTAGCTGAATAGGCCACGCAAGTTTATTATCTCTCATACCCATGCCAAATTATAGAATGTCTTAAGGGTTGGGATGTTGTGTACAAGGTATCGCCACACGGTAAACTACCTATCCCAAACAATCAAGATTACAACATAGACCCCAACACATATGACGGAGAGTTTTTTCAAGAAGATGGGCTCAAAGGGAGTTTTTAGATGGACTTAACCGAAGCTCAGGGTATGGAAGTAGACAATGAAAGTGGTGCCGATGAGGACGCCGGAGATGAGGTTCAGACTATGAAGGACTTTGTCGACATAATATCATCGGCAATCCTCCAAGGGGTATCCCACAAAGGTAGATTGATCGGCAATGGAGCGCATAATCTAGAACAAGAAGGCAATAGAGACATAAGAGTTAGACAGGTTTGGCCCATCTACACGACATAATACCCTAATCATGTGGTGTGTTGGTTTGTATTGGCTATCGTATGATATTGCATGTGTTTTGAGGGGGCCCCTACCTACCTTATATAGCTGGGGGTAGGGTTACAAGTTAGTTAGATCTAGGAGATAACCGGTAAGTAATAATAGATTACATGAATCATGGGATCAAACATATCCTAATAGATCTCGTAGCATCTTTAGGATACCGCCCTTGACGTCTTACGGTACACGCCGAGCAGTACCGTGCACCGAAGGTCTTGGTCTCATGGGCTGGACCACCCTAGTAGCATAGCCCATGTAGTCTGCCATGGGTATCTAGGGTCGTACCCCCCATAGCTAGTCCCCGAGCGCCTTGTATCTGTTGTGGAACACCATCTTGACCTTGTTCGAGCAGGTGTAAACAAAGCCGAGCAGTCAGACTCATTGTCCGACCACTCTAATGAGTCACAGAGTAGTTGTGGACCGTAACTGACCAGCTTAACTGTCTAGCCAAGCACGAGCTTACCCAAGTAAGGCTTGCCCGAAGGATGTAAGGAGCTCAAGTTCAAAATAAAAAATTTCCTCGCTGTGAACCAAGTGTGCCCACTTATAGTCTGACCACAAGAAAGAGAGATAATCTTCTTCAACTTTAGGATGCACGGAGTCTTCTAGATTAAAGAAAACACACTCACCGCAAGGTGAAGTGTGCCCGCTTAGTCCTCGAGCCTGACTATAGGTGATGTGGTCACATGGTGCCAGGGTCCAGAAAGTAGAAGAAAGGTAGAAGACCAGTCGAGCAGGCAACCAGTCCATGGGCTAAGCCCTGAAATGAAAAGGGCACATTCACCGCAAGGTGAAGTGTACCCACTTAGTCCCCGAGCCTGATAGTAGGTGACGTGGTCACGTGGTGCCAGGGTTAGAAACAACAGTAACCAGGAAAAAGTCCCTAGACTAGTGAGAAACCAAATCATAATGATGACGTAGTCCCCGAGCCACAAGTGAAAATCTCGGATAAAATCAAGAAGTGCCGATTGCTCAAATCATGGAGAAAAAACCGGAGAAATGGCTGTATAGTAGAAATTACTGAGCCTTGATGGTATTGCAACGAGGTCGGTGAATATTCGATGTGCAGTACCGAGTTGCATCGAAAAATGGGCGATATGGGCCATAGTTGCGCGGAAGCCAAGATAACGGCCCACCACGGTGTTTTGTGGAATTCGGAAAGGCGCAAATCAGCATGGTGCGGTATCCCAAAAACCCTTGAATGCAAAAAGTAGGTTGGGTGTCTTTATAACTGCGTCATCGTACTCACGATCCACCTTTGCCACTCTGCCACTTCATCTTCCACCTTGCCCTCGCGCTCCCCCATTCGTATTCACACGCACTCCAGATCTAAAGGATGGCGCCGAAGAGGGGAGGTGGTAACACGAAGAAGGCGGCCACCGGGGCAAGCCGTGATAAGGAATGGGTACTGTCACTCTTTGGGGAGACGGAGCTCAATGAGATGGTGGAGGTGGGTGTTCTTCCTGACTGTGTCACCACCAGATGGCATCCGGCCGATGGTGAGCCCTATCCTATGCTACACACTAACAAACTTGTTGTATTCAAAGATTACTTCTAGCGTGGATTAGGGCTTCTGGTACATCCTTTCTTATGGGATCTATTGGAGTATTGGGGAGTGAGCTTGGGTAACCTTCATCTAAACACTATTTTGCACATTTCTGTGTTTATCCACTTCTATGAGGTTTATCTTGGCATTCTTCCCCATTTCAATCTCTTTCGACACTTTTTTCTGGCTCAAGAAGAAAGGAGGGGGTGGTCCAAAGTTATTGGCGGTGTGTATCTGTAGCTCTATGATGGGATGGCAGGCAAATACATTCCTGTGGCACTAAATACCTAGCTAAAGGGGTGGAATACCTGGTGGTTCTATATGAAGCAAAGTGATCCTACCATCCGATGCGATGTCGACCAGATTCTGGAGAATCAAAGGAGCTAGTCAGAGAAACCGACTAGTATCAATATGGAATAGGTGAAGGAGCTCCTGGAGCTAATGAGGGGCATGAAGATGAGTGGAGTGGTGGTGGTGGTGAACTTCATATTGTGCTGCGTTCAGCCCTGCAAGGAGAGGGCTCATCCGGGTTTTGACTTCAAAGGAGATACTAACAGCACCCGGGAGAGGACGAAGAACCTAGCAAAGGAGGTTGTGCTACATCAGGCCGCTAAACTATTTGCTCCAAATGTGTCATACACCATGCTAGGGCAGCCAAGACCCTTCAACTGCACGAACTCACCTCCTTAGGTAAAAATCTCGACTGTTGTTCCTGATGCTTTTTATCCCAATGAAAGCTCTAGTTTGGTTTTGGTGAATTGATGAAACCCTAAGTGCTAACCTAGTTTATCAAGTGATCATGAGATAGGTAGCACTACTCCAATTGATGAAGCAATGGCGAAGATCATGACGATGGTGATGGCATGGTGATGATCAAATGCTTAAACTTGGAAAAGAAGAAAGAGAAAAACAAAAGACTCAAGGCAAAGGTATAAATAGTAGGAGCCATTTTGTTTCCATGATCAAGACACTTAGCGAGTGTGATCACATTGAGGTTAGATAGCTGTACTATTAAGAGGGGTGGAACTCATATCAAAATGCGGTTATCAAAGTGCCACTAGATGCGCTAACTCATTGCATATGCATTTAGGATCTAGTGGAGTGCTAACACCCTTGAAAAATGTTTGTGAAAATATGCTAACACATGTGCACAAGGTGATACACTTGGTGGTTGGCACATTTGAGCAAGGGTGAAGAAGATAGTTGAAAAGGAGTTAGTCGCGCTGGTTATAGAGTGACCGGACACATCCGGTATGGTGACCGGACACGTCTGGTATTTGGCGACAAACTCAGTGACCGGACGCGTCTGGTCACCACACCAGACACGTTCGGTGTGAATCAGCAAACATAGTGTTCGGTAGAACAGTTGATCGGACGCTGGTAGCGTCCGGTCCAGTTTGACCGAACGCGTCCAATCGAGCGTGGATGCTTACTGTACTCCACCGGACGCTGAGGCTCAGCGTTCGGTCAGTTTCTAACAGACACGTCCGGTTGGCCCTAGTGGCTTACTGGACTCGACTGGACTCGGTGGCTCAGCGTCTGGTCATTTGTAGTTCTGTGTCCGGTCTGAGTGTCCGATTTCATGAAAGTGTGGGCTACAATGGCTACCTTGTCTTGAACTAGACACATGGTGGTCTGGGAGAGACCGGACGTGTTTGGTCGACCTACTGGACATGTCCGGTATTCATGAATGGAGCGTCCGGTGCTGCGTCCGGTCGATTGGACCAGAGCGTTCGGTCACCGCGCGCTATACCCAGTAAAGAGGTACAACGACTCTATTTCATGGGGGCTTCTATTTAAGCCCCATGGCCGGTTGAAGCTCACACCTTTGGCCATTTTCATTGACATAGCAACCTTGTGAGCTTAACCAAAGCCCTCCCACTCATCTCCATCATTGATTCATCATCTTTGTGAGATTGGGAGAGAATCCAAGTGCATTTCTTGAGTGTTTGCATCTAGAGGTACTTGGTGCTTGTGTTTCACTGCGAGATTCGCTTGTTACTCTTGGTGGTTGCCGCCACCAAGACGACTTGGAGCAGCGAGGATCGTCGAGCGAAGGGTGGTGATTGTCTCCGGCTCCAATCGTGGTGATTGTGAGGGGTTCTTGACCTTTCCCCGGTGGAGAACCAAAAGGTACTCTAGTGGATTACTCGTGGCTTGTGTGATCCTCATCTTATGTTGGTTGTGCGGCACCCTATTGAGGTTTGGTGTGTGAAGCCAATTAGCGCATGAACCTCCAAGTGAGTGAATCGCCACAACGAGGACTAGCTTGCTAGCAAGCAAGTGAACCTCGATAAAAAATCATTGTCTTTATCATTGATTTCGAGGTGATTGATCTTCATTGTTATTCATCCTTGTGATTGATTGGTTTCTTCATCTACACGGCGGTATAACCTTCTTGATCACTCTCTTTATTTTACCGCAAACTAGTTGACAAGCTCTTTAGTGTAGCTAGTTGTGAGAGCTTGCTTGCTTGGTTGGTGTGGCTCTTTAGTTAGCCTTTGAGAGCACACTAACATAGGATAGTGTCATAGCTATTGTGTGAATAGACACTATCTAAACTAGAATTGTGGTAGGTGGCTTGCATTTTGAGTAGGCTAGCGCAACACTTGCTTCGCCTCATAATTGTCTAACCATTTTATTAAGTGTTATTGTAGAAATTTTTATTAGGCTATTCACCCCCTCTAGCCATTAGGACCTTTCAAGTGGTATCAGAGCCGAGGTCACCATGATTTGAGGCTTAACAACCGTCAGTGTAAAAATGGCTCAAATCAACAACACCAAGAAGCCACCCTAATTTGATGGCACAAATTATCCCTATTAGAAGTCAAAAATGACCACACACATCAAGTCAATCAATAGAAAGGTGTGGAAGGTGATAGAAACCAAAATTGAGATTGGTGATCTAGAGAATCCCACCATGGCTGAAGAAGTGCTTCTCTAAAACAATGACATTGCTCTAAGTGCTATTCATGATGCAATTGATGAGAGAACATTTGAGCAAATCAAGAATATTGAGATGGCTCATGAGGCTTGGAAGAAGTTGGAAGAATCATTTGAGGGCACTCAAGCCGTGAAAGGTGCAAAGGCTTACATTCTAAAGGAGAAGTTTGCAAGCTTCAAGATGAAGGAGGATGAGAGTGTGGAAGAGATGTTTCATAGGCTTCAAGTGCTTATCAATGATCTCAAAGCACTTGGAGAAGAGGTGAAGGACAAGGACTTCTCCCACAAGTTCTTGAGATGCTTACCTTCAAGATTTGGCACATTGGTCACTATTCTAGTAAGGAGTGGTTTGGACACCATGACACCAAACCAAGTGTTGGGAGACATCATGACCGATGATACATATAGAGATGAAGATGAGAAGGAAGAAAAGAAGGAGAAGAAAGATAAGAAGAAGGATGAGAAGAAGAAGAGTGTGGCATTCAAGGCGACATCATCCAAGGGCAAAGCTAAGCAAGAAACATCAAGTGAAGAAGATGAATCATGGGATGATGATGATGATGAGAAGATGGCTCTATTTATCAAGAGATTTGGCAAGTTCATGGTGAAGAAGGGCTACCGTGCTAGAAGAAAGAAGTCTTCATCCAAGAACAAAGAAGGGTCAAGAAGGTGCTTCAAGTGTGGAAGCAAAGACCATCTTGTTGCTCAATGCCCATATAATAGTGACAATGATGATGACAAGAAGAAGAACAAGAAGAAGGACAAGAAGGAAAAGAAAGAGAAGGACAAGATGAGCTTCAAGAAGAAGAAGGGTGGTTCATATGTGGTCACTTGGGATAGTGATGCTTCCTCAAGTGATGATGATAGTGATGATGACAAGACCACCAAGAAGAAGGTTCTTGCAAGCATTGCTATCAATGAGAAGCCTTCTCTCTTCGACTCTTCATCATGCTTCATGGTTAAGGCCACTAAGGTACAAACGTGTGATGATGAAAGTGATGAAGAACATGATGATGATAATGAAAATGAAAATGAAAATGATAGTGATAGTGATAATGATGAACCTACTAGGGATGAATTATTTGACATGCTAGAAGATGCTAGAGAACACTTTGATATTAAGAGAAGAGAATACAAAAGCTTGCGTAAGGAACTAAAAGCCCTTAAGCAAGCCTTTCATGAGCTCAATGCATCTCATGAGAGGCTAGAGGAAGCCAATGAGAAGCTTGGCAAAGCTCACAAAAAGCTTGAAAAGGCTCACTCCTCTTTACTTGATGGGCAAAATAAAAAGAAGCATGTTGAAACTTGCAATGTAGGTTTAACTTGTGATATAATTGATGAATCACTATCTATGCCTATCATTGTTGCTCCTACTAACCCTTCTTGTAGCACTTCCGCTTCTACCTCATCTAGTGGTGATGGTCTCACTTGTGATGCCTCACTAGTGGTTGAGAATGAGAATCTCAAGAAGGAAGTTAACAAGCTCACTCACACTTTGGCTAAGGCCTATGGTGGTGAGGACTGCTTGTTTATATGCTTGGGTAGCTAAAGAGCTTCTCTCTACAAAGAGGGATTGGGCTATACCCCCAAGAAAGGCAAGGCGGCCTTTGCTCCTCATAAGACTAGTTTTGTGAAAAACAATGGTCGGTTTTGCACTAGTTGCAAGCAAGTTGGTCATAAAGAGCAAGAGTGCAAAAACAAGAGCAAAAATGCTAATGTGTCCTCCCTTAAGCTTGATCCATGCTATATACTTACTAAGGGTACAAATGGTGTGAAGGCTAAGTTCATTGGTAAACCATGGATGGGCTCAAAGAAGAAAGCCATTTGGGTACCAAAGAGCTTAGTGACTAACCTTCAAGGACCCAAGCAAGTTTGGGTACCTAAAAAGAATTGATCTTCTTTTGTAGGTCAATTATAAAGCCGGAGGAAGGCATTGGGTTCTTGATAGTGGGTGCACTCAACACATGACCGGTGATGCAAGAATGTTCAACTCAATCAACACCAATGGCAATGATGGTTATGATAGTATCACATTTGGTGACAATGGCAAAGGCAAGGTCAAAGGGCTTGGTAAGATTGCAATATCCAATGACATGAGCATATCCAATGTGTTGCTAGTAGAGAGCTTGAACTTCAATTTGCTATCCATGGCTCAATTGTGTGATCTTGGATTCAAATGCATATTTGGGGTAGATGATGTAGAAATCATAAGTGTAGATGGCTCTAACTTGATCTTCAAAGGCTTTAGATATGTGAATCTATACTTGGTTGATTTCAATGCTAGTGAAGCTAGATTATCTACATGCTTGTTCACTAAGTCTAGCATGGGTTGGTTATGGCATAGAAGGCTTGGTCATGTTGGAATAAAACAATTGAATAGATTGGTTAAGCATGACTTAGTTAAAGGCTTGAAAGATGTGTTTGAAAAGGATAAGCTTTATAGCTCTTGTCAAGCCGGCAAACAAGTTGGAAACACCCATCCTAAGAAAAGCATGATGAGCACTAGCAAAGCATTTGAGTTATTGCAGATGGATTTGTTTGGGCCAACTCAATACACTAGTATCGGTGGAAACAAATATGGATTTGTGATAGTGGATGACTACACTAGATACACATGGGTATTCTTTCTAGTGGACAAAAGTGATGTGTTTGCAACATTCAAATCATTTGTCAAGGGCATTCACAATGAGTTTGAAACAACCATTAAGAGAGTTAGAAGTGACAATGGTAGTGAGTTCAAGAACACTAGAATTGATGAGTTGTGTGATGAATTTGGAATTAGACATCAATTCTTAGCCAAGTACACTCCACAATCAAATGGCCTTGTTGAGAGGAAGAATAGAACACTCATTAATATGGCAAGGTCTATGCTTAGTGAGTACAATATGAGTCAATCTTTTTGGGCCGAAGCTATCAACATGGCTTGCTATTGTAGCAACCGCCTCTATTGTCATCGATTGAAAGAGAAGACACCATATGAGCTCTTGAATGGTAGAAAGCCCAACATTGCATATTTTTGGGTTTTTGGTTGCAAATGTTATATCTTAAAGAAAGGCACTAGATTGGGCAAGTTTGACAAGAAATGTGATGAAGGGTTCCTACTTGGTTACTCCACTACAAGCAAAGCATATAGAGTTTGGAATTTGGATAGTGGTACTCTTGAGGAAGTTCATGATGTTGAATTTGATGAAACCAAGGGTTCACAAGTAGAGAATGAGAACTTGAAAGATGTTAGAGGCATTAAACTTTCAAACGCCATGAAGAACATGGATATTGGTGAATTGAGGCCTAGGCAAGTGAATGATGATGAAGATGATCAAGTGCAAGTGCTCTCTAACTCAAATGTGCAAGATGATACAAATCAAGTTAGTGCAAGTGGATCTCATGACAATGAACAAGATCAAGTGGCTAGTACATCATCTCAACCAAATGATCAAGCAAGTGCAAGCAATCAAGTTCCAATACTCCAATCAACCAATGTTGCAAGAGATCACCCATTGGACACTATCATAGGTGATAATTCTAGAGGTGTACAAACAAGATCAAGATTGACTTCATTTTGTGAGCATTTCTCATTTGTGTCATCTATTGAACCAAAGAAGATTGATCAAGCTTTGAAGGATGTTGATTGGGTGAATGCAATGCATGAAGAGTTGAATAACTTCACAAGAAATCAAGTATGGGAATTAGTAGAGAGATTAAAGGGACACAATGTGATTGGAACCAAATGGGTCTTTAGATACAAGCAAGATCAAGATGGGATGGTAGTAAGGAACAAAGCAAGATTGGTAGCACAAGGCTATACACAAGTTGAAGGT
Organism: Miscanthus floridulus; assembly: GCF_019320115.1. Lineage (NCBI taxonomy): Eukaryota > Viridiplantae > Streptophyta > Magnoliopsida > Poales > Poaceae > Miscanthus > Miscanthus floridulus. The sequence goes on from NC_089593.1 coordinate 45,492,436, forward strand.
CTTGACTTTGGAGAAACATATGCCCCGGTTGCTAGATTGGAAGCAATTAGAATCTTGCTAGCCTATGCTTGTACCCACAACATCAAGCTCTATTAAATGGATGTTAAGAGTGCATTTCTCAATGGTTACATCAATGAAGAAGTATATGTTGAGCAACCTCTCGGTTTTGAAGATGATAAGAAGCCCGACCATGTGTACAAGTTGAAGAAGGCATTGTATGGATTGAAACAAGCACCTAGAGCATGGTATGAGAGATTGAGGGACTTCCTCCTCTCTAAAGGGTTCATGATGGGCAAGGTTGACACCACTCTTTTCATCAAGAAGATTGGAAAATATCTATTTGTATTGCAAATCTATGTTGATGACATCATATTTGAATCAACCAATCAAGACTTTTGTGATGAGTTTGGAAAGATGATGGCTAAGGAGTTTGAGGTGTCCATGATTGGAGAGTTGAGTTACTTCCTTGGTCTTCAAATCAAGCAATTGAAGAATGGTACATTTGTGAGTCAAGGCAAGTATATCAAGGACATGATCAAGAAGTTTGGCATGAGTGATAGTAAAGCCATTAGCACACCAATGGGAACAAATGGCAACTTGGATAGTGATGCAAGTGGAAATATGGTGGATCAAAAATTGTATCGGTCTATGATTGAAAGCCTACTCTATGTGACCACATCAAGGCTGGATGTCATGTTTAGTGTATGCATGTGTGCAAGATTTCAAGCCTCACCAAGAGAAAGTCATTTAAAGGCTACAAAGAGAATATTGAGGTACTTGAAGCATACACCAAATGTTGGTTTGTGGTATCCCAAAGGAGCAAAGTTTGAGCTAGTTGGTTACTCTGACTTAGATTATGTGGGATGCAAGGTTGAAAGGAAGAGCACCTCGGGCACATGTCAATTGTTGGGAAGATCACTTGTTTCATGGTCATCAAAGAAGCAAAATAGTATTGCATTATCAACCGCCGAAGCCGAATACATATCTGCTGGTAGTTGTTGTGCACAAGTACTTTGGATGAAGGCCACTTTGAGTGACTTTGGAATCAAGTTCAAGAAAGTGCCATTGCTATGTGACAATGAGAGTGCAATCAAGTTGACAAACAATCTGGTTCAACATGCAAGAACAAAGCACATTTGAGGTACAACGGCTCTATTTCGTGGGGGCTTCTATTTAAGCCCCATGGCTGGTTGAAGCTCACTCCTTTGGCCATGTTCATTGACATAGCAACCTTGTGAGCTTAGCCAGAGCCCTCCCACTCATCTCCATCATTGATTCATCATCTTTGTGAGATTGGGAGAGAATCCAAGTGCATTGCTTGAGTGTTGCATCTAGAGGCACTTGGTGCTCGTGTTTCGCTGCGAGATTCGCTTGTTACTCTTGGTGGTTGCCGCCACCTAGATGGTTTGGAGCAGCGAGGATCGTCGAGCAGAGGGTGGTGATTGTCTCCCGCTCCGATCGTGGTGATTGTGAGGGGTTCTTGACCTTTCCCCGGCGGAGAGCCAAAAGGTACTCTAGTGGATTGCTCGTGGCTTGTGTGATCCTCATCTTGTGTTGGTTGTGCGGCACCCTGTTGTGGGTTTGGTGTGTGAAGCCAATTAGCGCATGAACCTCCAAGTGAGTGAATCACCACAATAAGGACTAGCTTGCTGGTAAGCAAGTGAACCTCGGTAAAAAATCATTGTCTTCATCATTGATTCCGAGGTGATTGATCTTCATTGTTATTCATCCTTATGATTGATTGGTTTCTTCATCTACACGGCGGTATAACCTTCTTGATCACTCTCTTTATTTTACCGCAAACTAGTTGACAAGCTCTTTAGTGTAGCTAGTTGTGAGAGCTTGCTTGCTTGGTTGGTGTGGCTCTTTAGTTAGCCTTTGAGAGCACACTAACATAGGGTAGTGTCATAGCTATTGTGTGAATAGACACTATCTAAACTAGAATTGTGGTAGGTGGCTTGCATTTTGAGTAGGCTAGCACAACACTTACTTCGCCTCATAATTGTCTAACCATTTTTAAGTGTTGTTGTAGAAATTTTTATTAGGCTATTCACCCCCTCTAGTCATTAGGACCTTTCACCCGTGCCAGCGCTAAGCAGTGGAGTAATTCGCTTGTGGAAAGATCCATTAGCAGGAGCGTGTGGCGTACTTCTCGGGCATGCCAAGGAGTGATTGTCCAAAGGCAGTAGATGCCAGGTCAACCACTTAGCTAGAGGAAGGTGTTGTCAGCACCTTGTCCAATTCTGGAGGCGAAGGTGCTGGTCAAAAGGAGAGTTCCCCCTAATATCGGAGAAAGTTCGAGGGAAAATGGTGGCCAAAGATGAGCTGGCCTAAAAGAAGAGAAGAACGGCGGATGTAGCTCCTACAAGCCGGGCGGTATATTGCTTGGTGGCGGTCAGACCGCTCGGACGCAGAGTGCAGTGATATCCGAGTGGTTAGATGACGACAAGGCTCCATTAGCTCCCCCTCTAAGCACCAAAACGTCATCACGCAGAACATGCTTGGAGGTACGATCGAAGGGAGTGGAAGGAGTCCTCGAGCAGTAGACGAAGAAGACACCGACAGCGGGGTCCACAAGAATCTAGCCTAGGACATGTGGGTTTACCCTAGAGCAGTGCCTAGGTGCTTGGGGAGACAGCGTCGGTTCAAAATCATTTATCAGGAAGCTGACATATAAGTATCTTTGCCTTGGGATCGGTAACTATTTGATTTTTATAGTTAAAGTGATCGATGAGCTAATCTGATGCAGAACGGGGCACACGGAGGATCTGAATCCTTAAGGCCAGACTAGCGAGCAGCTGGGGGCTATTCACAGTGCGAAGACATTACGAACAAACTCCATCGTAGACTCCCCGGGCGCTCATTAGTTTGTGGAGGATTTGACCACCGCTGCTGATGGAGTTGGAGGTGGAGAGCGGTTGGCGACAATGGTGGGCGATTCGATGAAGATGCTAGGAGCAACGGTGAGAGCCACTAAGTCTTTGAAGGCGGGAGTGGGAGCTACTGACATCATGCTGGAATCTAGGGCGTAGAGGCCGGCAGCGTCGGAGGAGCAAGCGGCGCGCCCTAAGATGCCACAGGGCATGGTCGGTCGCTCTGTGCAGCCATCGAGCCCCTAGGTAGCACCACCAGCTGTGGAGGAAGAGGATGAGGTTGAGGAGATTGAGCGTGAAGGATCATGACCTCAACCATCCGCATCCTCCACAAGCGAGGGGAGGAAATTGTGGTCGTAGAAGAGGAGGACACCACCAGGGAGGTGAAGAGGCTATGGTCCACCCTATGCATAGCTATGAAGCAGATTAAGGTTAGTGTTACGTCAATGGTGTCCATCTTTGGCATTGGAGACTATGGTCTGTTATAACCTTGTTGCTTTGTAGGGCATAGCACAGACTCCCATGCAATGGTAGCAGTTGATCAAGAGGATGGAGCCCCTCGCCGAGGAGAACAAGAAACTGAGGGAGGCAATGAAACTGATGGAGAGGAACATCCAGAGGGCCTAGCATGAAAGGGATCTTGCTGAATCAAACACCAAGGACCTAGAGTACCAAAAGGGCAACTTATTTGAGCAGTTGAAGATCATCTCCGAGCAGCTGGGGCACACCTCCAAGCAGCTGAAAAGCAGCTCTGAGCAGGTGAGAAGCATCTCTGAACAGAAGAAAGGTACTGCCGATCGGTGAATTTGTTCTGCATTGCTGAACAGTCTTGATGTTGCTGTTGACCATTATGTTTGTAGAGCAATATGCGGAGCTCAGCTGGTGGCGTCAAGTCACCGGCCAACTCCAAGAGGAGAAGGAGAAGGCGTCCGGGCAAGCAGAGAAACTGGCCGAGGATCTGGAAGGTGAGTAGTTCATGGTCGGAGTTGTTGCTGAAATGATTTCTTCATTTGACAAATCCTTTTGGTGTCTGCAGAATACCATCGAAGAACCAAGGCATAGTTTGACACGCTGGAGCTGGAGGTAAAAAACTAGAGGGGAAAATTTGATGCCGTGGTGGCTGGAGTCAGGCTGGTGCTTGACTATATCGATATGGAGGTAGCTCCTTAGCTCATCGATAGGCTGCCCCATCCGGACGCCATCATTGACAGGTGCAAGGTGGCGTGGGAGAACTTCAAAGGCTTCAACTGAGATGCCGCTGTCTCCATCATGACACATGCCCTAGTGGTGGTCTAGTCTCACTACCCTACAATCAATCTTCGACCGATAGGGGCTAGATTCGCTAGAGGGACGTGTGCGACGAAGGAGGAGTAGCTAAAAGATGAGGTGGAGGACGTGGTGAAGAGGCTGGCCGGCGATGTCGACCTATTCGATGAGATAGATGATGAGGGCCAAGCTCAATAACCTGAGTGGAGAGAACTTGTATGGGACAACTGGAAAGGGGAGTTAAATGTATGAGGGCCTAAGCAAACATTTGTGTATTTGTATAAATGTCGTAAGTAGACGACATGTGCTTGTTCAGGCGGCTTGCTAGCGCTTGCTATGAAAAAGAGTGATGAGAACATCACTTCTTCATCACATACAAGGCAAGGAGAGGAGGAGGTCCAGCATGGGCGTCCAATTCATCTTTCTCATGGTGGAGGCCCAGTCCCACTAAAGTTGGAGCCCATCTCGGGTTCCAGGACTAGTCTGCCTTAAACTGGTCACCCAGGACGCATCCAGACTCTGTTTTTAATGATCCATATATGGTTGGAAAGATAATTTGATAAGGAAGCCAATGCAAGTGGTCTCATGTCAAAAGCCCTTCGAAATCAATAGGAATCATCGAAACAAGTCAGCATCCAGAATCTGCTAGGGTGCTACGACACCGTCTTTTGGTCCGTTAGACTGTGTATCGTGTTTGAGCCCATTAGGGGGCGCGTCCAGGGGGGTGACACCCAAAACTCTATAAATAGCTGCCGTCACTCTACTTAGGGTTTGGGTTTTGTTTAGTTCTTGATTTTCACATGAAATAGACATCATTTTGCTGCAACTGTGTCGTCAACGCTGCTTGTTGTGAACCAGGGCCCTAGTTCTTGATCTTGTTCACCTATGGCAATTAGTCCTTTCGAATAAAGACTTGAACTCCTTCTTATTTTCATAAGCCTCATATTTATTTGCAATTTTAGATTGTGTTCATCACTTACTTGCTTGTGTTCTCGATTCGCTTGTAGGAAAGCCTTCTCGGCGAGGTCAATCGTGTTCGCGTGGTTGATAACCAACGGAGCAGTGGTGTACGGTTGCGGGGATCCGAATCAGTCTTGGTTCAAAGCCTAGATCATGAACATCGAGTATCCACCAATCGACGCTATCATACCTATCGGAAGATCGAGCCTAGTCTACATCAAGTGGTATTAGAGACCTTGTTGCCCGTTAGGTATAACTTTGTTTTCCCCTTTAGATTGTTACTGTTTTTGCATTACCTATAGTCTACAAAAAGCCCAAAAATATATACACCACCACATATTCCCTGTCCTATAGCCTCATTGTGCCATGCAATTTCATCTCTGTGTCGCGTTGTTGAGTTTGTGTCCTAGGGCAAGTTCTGGTTGCTGGTTTTAGATCGTTTTTGAGTCCAGTTTGTGTCTTTTCCTTTGTTTTTCATCATAATCCATGAACACCTTAAAGTCTTGCTATGTTTCCTTTATATCCATCAAACCCTAGTCCATGCCATCTAATTTTTTACACTTGACTTCACCGTTTCCATCAAATCCTTGCTGCCGTGACCAATTTTGCGCGTATTGTTCCCGTTTTGTCCTCTAATTCAGAGTCCGTTCGTAAAATTGATCTAGTTTTCGCATACAAACTCGGATTTCGACGTTCCATATATCAAAATCAATCAGAAAAGTTTTTTGGATCCATTTGTCCCCTACTTTGCTAGGTTCGGAAATTTTATTTTGGCCAAAAACTGGCCACAAGATCATCTTTTCGTGGTCACAAGCTTTTTGTCGATTTTGAGCACATCTTCTGAATTTTCCATAGGCCACGCCTTTCACTTGTTTAAGCTCATATTTTCTGTGGTTACTTCTTTTGTGCTCCTAAGTGAAAAAATATAAAAAAAATAAAAAAGTCAAAGAATCCCAAAAAACAACGATAACCCAAAAATAGAGAAAAAAGAGGGGCAAAAGTGGAACAATATCTAGAGGAGCACATAGAGAGTGCCATTTGAGCTGTGTTTGCGTGTACTGATTTCTGCCTTGTTCCTAATCATATTCCTACTATTCACGTCACTTGATACATCTAGTACTTGGAACGTGAGTAGGCCAGCAACTAAGACAAGTACTTGGGATACTTATTCAGTTTTGCTATTCAGTTGCGAATTTTGCTATTCCTTGCTACTATATTGTGCATATCTAAGCTCTACTTTCTTCTAACCAAGTACAAGTTCACCTTGCAACTATTACACTCAAGCTACAATGGTATCACAGTCATCGACCGATTGCACCGTCTGTTGCTTTGGTAAGAACACTTGTAAGACCATGGTAAGACGCTTGAGAGTTGAGTGCCTTATTTTTCCTTATCCACAACCTAAGTAGTTGGTAGGGATAATACTATTTGTGTTGTCTTCTTTCTACTAACCATGTCAGGAAAAACCAGAGGCAGCGGCAAAGGAAATGGGGACACACCTACAAATTTCAATGACTGTGTTTCTAAGAATGAGCTTCGTGCCATTCTTGATGACAAGTTCAATGAGATCCTTCAACAAATCACTAACTTGGCCAAGAGGATTGAAGATGTTGAACAATGACATCCTAAACCACGTCCTGAAGATGATGATGATGATCTCTCTGAGGAGGAGGATGACGACGCGGAGGCTAAAGTCAAAGCTCAACGACGTGCTGAGGATGCACGTAACCATAATCGGTTGAATTTTAACCGACGCAGTATGGGAGGTAATAACCAAGGTAACAATGATCCTTTCTCTAAAACTAAGTTTAAGATACCTCCTTTTTCTGGTTCTGCTGATCCTGAAGCATATTTAGATTGGGAGATGGCTATAGATAAAAAATTTAGCTCCCACCAAGTACCTGAAGAATATAGAGTTAGACTTGCTACTAGTGAGTTTACTAGTTTTGCTCTTTTCTGGTGGAATGATATTCGCAATAATGTTAATGCTAATGCTAATGCTCAAATACCTCAAACTTGGACTGTACTTAAATGATGAATGAAATCGAGATTTGTTCCTCCATACTATCAGCGTGATCTACGATTAAAACTATAATGTTTAAATCAAGGTAGTAAGACTATTGAGGAATATTATTAGGAGCTTTTAATTGGTCTAGCACGTAGTAACATACAAGAGGATGAAATGGATAAGTGTTCTAGATTTTTTGGAGGTTTGCGTCGTGAAATACAGGATGTTCTTGACTATAAAGAATGGACTAGATTTTCCCAATTATATCATTATGCTCTTAAAGCTAAAAGGGAAGTACAGGGATGACAACCTAGGTGTTCCATGACTCCGTCCACTCCTTCACATCCAACCGAGGTGATTAAATTTTCTAATGTGTAGACACTACTAGCGCCTATAAAGAAGAGTTCTTCTATCACACATTCTTCTAGTGGATCTGCTACACCTTCCTCTACTAGCTCTTCTAAAATTGTTTGCCACCGCTGCAAGCGCATGGGACATATTGCTAAAGAATGCCCTAGCAAACGCACATATATTGCTACTAATGATGGTGGGTATGCTAGTGCTAGTGACGAAGAGAATGAATTTGCACTTGCAACTGATCTTTATGCAGATAAATTTGCGGATAGTGCTGAAGATCCTGATGAGGTAATTGATAGTGTGACATGCACTGCAAACTACAAATCAATGCTTGTTCAGCGTGTTTTGAGTACACAAGTTGAGCTAGTAGACAAACTACAATGCCACAATTTGTTCAAATGTTCCTCATTATCAATAATTTCTGTGTTCATGCTATAATTTATGGAGGGAGCAACAATAACTTGGTAAGTTCTGAGCTTGTCAAGACCCTTGGTTTATCTATACGTGCTCTTCCACATTCATACCATGTTCAGTGGTTCAACAATAGTGGTAAGGCAAAGGTAACACAATCTGCTCGTATGCATTTTTCTATCGGATCATACCATGATTATGCTAAATTTGATGTCATGCCTATGCAAGCTTGTTCACTTTTGTTAAGCCGCCCTTGGCAATATGATAATAATGTTGTACATCATGGTAGGCAAAATAGATATACTTTTATGTTTAAAGGAAAGACCATTGCTTTACTTCCTTTAACTCCTGCTGAAACTGTGCTATATGAAAAGGAACTTGCTGAAAAGAAAAAGAAAGGCCATGATGAAAACTCTAGTAAACCAGCAAATGAACCATCAAGTAACATGAAAGAAGTTCTATTTGCTCTTAAATCTGTTCTTGCTGATCATGATGAACCATGTTTTGCTTTAACTTGTACATCACCTATATGTCCACTTGGTCCTCCTTCTAGTGCTATGCCTCTTGTTGGTACTAACCTTTTGTAGGAGAAGGAGGATGAATTCCTAGTAGGGAGGCCACCATGGCAGCCGCCTTTGTGAAAGATTGGGCACCAAGATGAACATCTTCTTTCGGAGCCATTGTTGCTGTCATCCAATAGAGGAGACGATCTACTTCAGTCGAGGACGACTTCAATTCAAGAAAGGGAGGATGATGAGGACATCACTTCTTCATCACATACAAGCCAAGGAGAGGAGGAGGTCCAGCATGGGTGTCCAATTCATCTTTCTCATGGTGGAGGCCTAGTCCAACTGAAGTTGGAGCCCATCTCGGGTTCCAGGACCAGTCTGCCTTCAACTAGTCACCCAAGATGCATCTAGACTCCGTTTTCGATGATCCACATATGGTTGGAAAGATAATTTGATAAGGAAGCCAATGCAAGTGGTCTCACATCAAAATCCCATATGAATCAACAAGAATCATCAAAACAAGTCAGCGTCCAGAATCTTCCAGGGTGTTGCGACACCGTCTTTTGGTCCGTTGGAAGTTGTCGCTCTCCTTAGGGTTTGGGTTTTTTTAGTTCTTGATTTCCACGTGAACATGCATCATTTTACTATAACTGTGCCGCCAAGGCTGCTTGCTGTGAACCAGGGCCCCAGTTCTTGATCTTGTTCACCTATGGCAATTAGTCCTTTCAAATAAAGACTGGAACTCCTTCTTGTTTTCATAAGCCTCATATTTATTTGCAATTTAAGATTGCGTTCATCCCGTTCTTGCTTGTGTTCTCGATTCGCTTGCAGGAAAGCCTTCTCGGTGAGGTCAATCACGTTCGTGTGGTTGATAACCAACGGAGCAGTGGTGTAACGGTTGTGGGGGTCCAAATCAGTCTTGGTTCGAAGCCTAGATCATGAACGTTGAGTCTCCACCAATCGACTCTATCATACCTATTGGAATATCGGGCCTAGTCTACATCAAAGAGACGTGTTGTCAACCCTAACATGTTTATACGTGGTGTAAGTAGCGTTCGAGCAGTTAGTTCATTACTGGACTCTTGGCCTTGGCTAGCCCATATCCCATAACATCGAGCACTAGAGCCCATGCACGTGTAGGGGGAATAGACATGACCAAGGAACCACAGCCGACCACCCATAATGCAGAGCACTGGTGCCCGTAGCAGGTGTAGGGAGAGATCAGAGACAGGGTTTTCTCCAAAGAACATAGAGTGGAATGTGTGTTGCTCGATGGTTGGAGGAATATCTTAAAGATATTTTAGTATGGAGAAGCGGGGCGAAGCGTTTATGGAGATCACGTATAATTGCCGGAGTTTATTGAGGTGTAGCTTGGAGCTGGTGATCGTAAACGGAGATTAAACTAGAGTGGAGAAATAATAGAGACAAATTATGGCGATGAAAACTTTATTCATTATGGAGTGAAGAGTACATATCTAGAGCGTTTCAAGGATAGAAACGTATAAGGTGCTCGATGTGCCATGAATTGGGGATATCGATTCCCTCCATGTCACATAGCTGATAAGATCCTAGGAGGAGAGCTTGTACATCCCTTTAGTTTTCTGCTTTCTATAGAGAACGAGGTCACTGATCGCAAATGAATGACCTTTGATATTGCGATTGTAGTATCTTTGCAGGCCTTTTAGGTATTTGGCTATGTGGATGCAAGTGATCAGGCATTCTTCTTTGGCTCTATCGATGTCCTCTGTCTGAACAGCTGTGGCTTGCTCTTCGTTATAATGTTCCACCCTAGGTGCTTGGAAGGAAATGTCTGCCGGAAGTATGGTGCCATAGACCAAAAAATATGGAGACACACCGGTGTTGCGACTAGCTTGAGTGCGTAGTCCCCAGACCACAGCTAGAAGCTCTTTGAGACATCTACCTAGATGCTTTTCCTCTTTTTGGTATAGTCTCTTTTTGAGGGCATCGAGGATCATGCCGTTTGCCCGTTCGACCTGGCCATTGGCTCTAGGATGGGCAACAGAGACATATTTGACGGAGATGCATCGGTCTTCGCAGAAGTCCCAAAAATGGTGACTGGTGAATGTAGTTTCAAGGTTGGTGATAACGTTGTTCGGGAGACCGAATCTATGGATGATATCTTCGAAGAGCTCGACTGCCTTCTTTGCAGTGGATGAAACAAGCGGCTTGTATTTGATCCACTTGGAGAACTTGTCAATGGCTACGTATACGTACCGAAAACTGCCCGGCACTAGCTTGAAAGGACCGATCATGTCCAGTCCCTAGCATACAAAAGGCCAAGAAGCTAGGATGGTTTGCAATTCCTACGCCAGCACGTGTATTTGCTTGGTGAAAAATTAAGATGCTTCACAATGTCGGACGAGGTCTTCTGCATTGGCGATGGCAGTGGGCCAATAAAAACCAGCTCGGAAAGCTTTGCCGACCAGGTTTCTAGAGGCCGTGTGATTGCCATAGGAACCAGAGTAAATTTCAAGGAGTAATTTTGCACCCTCTTCTCGGGTGATGCATTTCTGCAGTATCCATTCCTTGGTACTTTTCCTCATCAACTTTCCGTCTACCAGCACATAATGCTTGCTGCAACGGATGAGGCATTCAGTTTTGGTCTTGTCGGTGGGTATGTCGACGCTAGTTAGGTACTTGATGAATTGTTCCCTCCAATCTACGGCCGGCGAAGGTACTGCAAGTACCAGCTGCTTGGCTAGGGGGATTTCTTGAACTTCCTTCTCTTCCTTAATAGATGGCTTAAAGAGGTCTTGAATAAAGACCCTGGGCTGACTCACAGCGTGAGAAGACCCTATCTTAGATAGGTGGTCGGTGAGCTAATTTTGGTCTCGTACCACGTGGTGGTACTCAATACCGTAGAACTTTCCTTCGAGTTTCCTAATCTCGACGCAGTATGTGTCCATCTTCTCACTAGAATAGGACCAATCTTTGTTGACCGGTTGATGACTAGTGTAGAGTCTCTGTATACCATGAGGCATTTGACGCTGAGCTTGATGGCTATACGAAGTCCATGGAGACATCTTCATACTCCGTGGCGTTGTTGGAAGCTGGAAAATGAATTCAGAGGACGTAACAGAGCTTGTCCTTAGTTGGAGTAATGAATAAAATGCCAGCACTAGCACCATTGATGTTGAGGGCATTGTTGAAATACATCACCCAGTGCTCGGAGCAAGCAGCGGGGTTGGGCTCTTGGATCTCGGTCCACTCAGCGATGAAGTCAACCAGCGACTATGACTTAATGGTTGGCCTGCTTCTAAATTCTATGGAATAAGTGCTGATCTTGACTGCCCACTTGATGATGCGGCCATTGGGATCTTTGTTACAGAGGAAGTCACCTAAAGGGAACTCAGTGACCATGGCAATCTTGTAGTACTTGAAGTAATGGCGGAGCTTGCACGACGTGACCAGAATGGCGTATAACAGCTTCTGGCCTGAGGGTAATGAGTTTTGGACTCATTAAGAACCTCACTGATGAAGTAGATCGAAAGTTGTACCATATAGGCAAGTCCAACTTCCTCATGCTCGATGATGATAGTTGTGCTAACAATGCGAGAAGTGGCAGCGATGTAGATCAGTAGGGTTTCGTCTTGTTGAGGCGCCATCATGATCGAAGGCTTCGTTAAAAACAACTTGAGTTGCTCAAAGGCCATATTAGCTTCCTCCGACCAGGAGAAGCACTCGAAGGCCTTGAGTAGTTTGAAGAACGATAGTCCCTTTTTGCTAAGGCATGATATAAAGTGGCTGAGAGCAGCCATGCACCCTATGAGCTTCTGTATATCCTTTATGCAGGTTGGCCATTTCATATTTGTAATGGAAGAGACCTTGTCAGGGTTGGGTTCGATACCACGAGCACTGACGATGTAGCCCAGGAGTATGCCGGATAGAACTCCAAAGTTGCACTTCGATGGTTTCAACTTCCATCTTTATCTTTTCAGGTTGGCGAACGTTTCTTTGAGGTCGACGATGAGACTGTCGATCGTTTTGGATTTGACAACCACATCATCAATGTAAGCTTCGATGTTGTGGCCTATCTGTTGGTCAAGGCACATCTGGATGGCCCTTTGGTAGGTCGCCCTGGTGTTTTTAGTCTAAAAGACATGGTGGTATAGCAATACGCACCGAAAGGCGTGATGAACAATGTTTTGATCTGGTTGTCCTCTTTTAGAGATATCTGGTGATAGCTGGAGTAACAGTCGAGGAAGGAGAGGAGTTTGTAGCCAGCGGTGGAGTCTACAACCTCGTCTATCCAAGGCAGACCAAAGGGATCTTTAGGGTAGTATTTATTGAGATTAGTGTAATCAACGCTGTCGACGAAATATGGTCGGCAGTCTACCTAGGGGTATGCCCAAGGTAGTATATTATCGGAAGACAGATGCGCAAGCTACAAACAAGATGGTGACGCAAGACAAACACAAGGTTTTATCCAGGTTCGGCCGCCGTGAAGGCGTAATACCTACATCCTGCGTCTGATCATATTGCTATATGTCAATGAGAGATGTTTTTTAGAGGGGTCCCCTGCCCGCCTTATATAGTCCGAGGGGCAGGGTTACAGATCTGGAAACTAATCCTAACTAGTTACAATTGCCATAGGTGGTCGGATAAGGATTCCTATTCTAACCGACTAGGATCTTGCTTGATCTCCAAATCTGCCTTGATTCCTTGTGCGGGACTCCAAACAGATTGGTTGGGCCATGCGTCGTCTTTTAGTGGGCCAGACCCCTTGGTCTAGGCTGGCCCAAGCCTAGCCGTAAGGGTATAGGGGTTAATACCCCCACAGCTAGTCCTCGAGCACCATGTATTATGCTGTGACATGTCGTTCGATCTTCTTCGGCTAATGCGATCCGTCTTCATGTCATCTCCAACTGGTTGAAACATTGACCAAGTGAATGTGCCAGTATTCTGGTAAGAATAGAAAGCAGTAGACCACGATTATAGCCAAAGACTCTGGTTGTCCGAAGAATGCATGGTGCTCTAAAGAAAAAAGAAAAAGATTTCTTTCTTGATGAAGTGTGCCCACTTGTATTTCTGAAAAGAAATGTAAGTGACCCTTGTACAATAGTAGTTATGGCCAACAGTCAGAGCGTAGGGGTCAATAAAATAAGCACATTCACTGCAAGGTGAATTGTGCCCACTTAGTCCCCAAGCCTGGTAGTAGGTGACGTAGGCACATGGTGCCAGGGTCTAATAAGAATTCCACTGAAGTTGAGAATCCAATCGTCGCACAAACAATACGAGATGCACCGGCAGGTGCATCGTACCGATGTAGTCCCCGAGCTTGTTGGAAGGTGAGGTATCAGCCTTGTAGCAAGGTCTAAATAAATGCCTCTCAACTGTATGTGAGTGCAAATCACATGTAGCCGAGGAGAGCGATCTCCGAGAAATGTTAGGAGAGTGGTCGAGGCAGTCCCCGAGCACGATGGTGGTCTGGACAGTCCTCAAGCACGATGGTGGTCTGGACAGTCCACCAAGCACGATGGTGGTCTAGACAGTCCCTGAGCACGATGGTGGTCTGGACAGTTCCTGAGCATGATGGTGGTCTGGACAGTCCCCGAGCACAAGGATAGTCGCGACAGTCCCCGAGCACGAGAAGTGTGGTGAAAAACCATATGCCACTTGTACTATTATTTTTTGTATTTATTTATTTACTTGCTCTATCAAATCCAATCTGACACGTCTGGTCAAAGAAGTAGATGGGTATAGCACATCATTCTGCCTTTTTCTCTTTTCAAGCAAATAGTTGCGTGGCACCTGTAAGTAGGTGCGTCAGCATGGGCCCTCCTACACTAGCAACAAAGAGGCATATATATTGGCATAGATCTCGAGGCTATGAAAACAACCGTCTACGGCGCATGCGCACATCTCCCAAGAATCTTGGGCAGATGAAATGGCATAACTCTTAGGTTAAATACAATATAAGATGGGTAAGTTACTTTTTACAGAACCCCATTGCCATTCGCAGCCACAGCCATCTTCTTCCTCTCGCCAACCCTAATACCTCCAAAATTACCACCAATCAATCCTCCGCCATTTCCTCATTCATCAGTAAGGCTTCATGGCGAAAAGCGATGTGCAGAAGAAAGCAGGAGTCATGGCGAAGGAGTGGTGGAAATCGAGAAGCAACGAGCAGACCATTGAAGACCTCATCACCATGGGGGTACTCCACAACAAGGAGCTCGCAGGATGGCATGCGCCGAAGGGCGAGGGGTACCCCGATCCACAACCAGGTGAGATCATGGTGTTCGAAGACTTCTTTAAGTGGGGATTTGGGGTTTCGGTACATCCTTTTCTTTAGGGGCTATGTCTTTACTACGAGATTGGGATTTGCAATCTGCATCCCAACTCGATCCTCCTTGTCGCCACTTTCATACATCTTTGCGAAGCATATGGTGGCTTCCAGCCCCATTTCAATTTTTTCTACCATCTTTTCTGTCTGCGGAAGAAAGGAAGCGGCGGTTCGAAGATAGCCAGGGGTGTGTACCTCAACCTCCATGACGGCATGAAAGCCTAGTACCTGCACTGCCCATGGAACACGTCGCTAGACGACTGGTACAAGAAATGGTTCTACATCCGTGAAGAGCCAAACACGATTACATTGTGCGATGTGGGGTACATTCCAGAGAATAGGACAAGCTAGTTAGAGAAGCCCAAGCACTTGGAACAAATTCCAGAAATATTTGGAATGATCCCATGGAAAAACTAGATGGTCCGAGCGTGGTCGGGAACTTCATCAGCCGACAGATCTAGCCCTACTAGAGGAGAGTACATCCTAGCTTTGAATATCAAGGTAGCGTGGACCCGACGAGGACGAGGCAGGAGGCGCTTGACAAAATCGAAGTCAAAACCAGAATTGGAGAGCTATTTAACTTAGCTGATCCCAATTATGTCAGATTGAACGACATCGAGCACGCTTTCAAGCTTGCCCGACCTCCCCCAAAGGTAACTGTCTTGCCCTGTACCCATAGTTTTATATTGTGGTAGGATAAGTGGAAACTTACTGTGTTCACCCATTTTTGTTACCCAGGTTAATGATCGGGATAGAGTGACAGTGTTTGTGTCGCCACCCCCTAGAGTGGAGTGGCCATAGGGAGCTAGTCTCACCACCCAGACCAGCATCGAGATTGAAGACGAGGACGACGACTGGGTGGTGCTCGAAGCTAGAGAGGAGGCAGCGGCCCTAGCCACTGGTAAGCGGTTGGCTGCCCCCAAACAGCCAAAGAAGTGATCAGCAACCACCCTGCTCACCGGGGGGGCACTAAGTATCAATGAGCCCAAGGGGGCCCGAAGAAGAAACCTGCCAGCAAGCGTTGATAGGCGATTTTTTCCTAGTCAGACGATGACGCAGAGGAGGGAGAGGATGCAGACACCTTTTGACTTGTCCCTCAAAAGAGGAGGAAACAACTGGAGTCGATGGAGCAGGGTGTCTCCTCTATGCCTATGGGACCCACATTGCCGATGACGGTGAAGGATGCAGCCGGGTCGACCTCAGGAGTACCTAGGCAAGGAACACGACCGGTGATGGGAGCAACAACCCAACTGAGCACACCATCGACCCTTGCAGCGCGAAGGACAAGCGGCAGAGGTGTTGGGCATCAAGGCCCAGCGACAGTGCTGGATGTAGAGGGAGACTAGGAGTCACCTGCACAGCACATGGAGCAAGTGCAGCCGAAGAGACGCACCTTCACCATATCATTCCACGCTTCTAACATGTAAGTATTTGTAACCTTATTATAAGTTAGCAATTTGCAGTGAATATGGTTGCCTTCTAAACTTTTCTCAGATGTACTAGTTCGGCGTCCACAGAAAGTCCGGACCAGCTAGCTAGAAGTTTCGTGGCTCCACCAATAAGTTTAGAGCAGACTGCCCAGTAGCCAATCACCGAGGAAGCCATAGCAGAAGATCCATCGGGGCCTCAGCAAGGGAGCAGTCAGACAACAGTCCCCGAGCAAGTGGTCAAGGGGCCAACTAAGCCAGGCATGAGTGCTCCGAGCACTAGACCTGCTGAGGGCAACACTTCAGCGTCAAGGGTGATAGAGCAGACCAAGGAGCAACAACCGGAGGTGAGAGCACAACCCACATTCACCAACGCTGAAGCCCATGGGAAGGCTTTGGTGATCACAGAAGCTGCTAACGCTAGACCAGCATCGAGACTCGAAGAAGAGCCCAAAGAGGATGTAGTGGAGGAGGTCCTGGGCCATCTACAGGACAAGCGACAACATGTGTATGTGTCGCGTTGGTGGAACGACCAATGGGTTGTTCATGAGGAAATCCCGGAGGTCGAAGAGACCAAGAAAGTTGAACGGGCGGCGAAACGGTTGGTGACGGAAGTGCAGGTAAGCTTCGCTTCACCCCCTGATCTCGCTATCTAGTCGTAGCTGTCTTACTTAGCTATCTGCACATAGGACTTAATGTAGACCGCAAGGTACCGCAAGAAATGCTTTGACCAGATCGAGGGGATCGCTGCTAGCAACAAGGAGCTAACGGCGGAGGTGGAACTCTTGCGCCAGCGACTTGAAGCCACCAACCACGAAAGAACGGTGCAAGAGTCCCAGAACTAGAACCTGGTCATCTAGCTCAGTAATAAAGAGCGGGAAAAGACAAGTAAGTAGCCACTTTATCACAACGACTACTGACAAGTGCTGTTGCGTTGTTGGTAGTAACAGCTATAGTGTAGGCTTAGAAGCTGAAGTGGTCTGTCTCCGAGAAGAAAACAATCATGCGGTCGTGGAGTGTGATCGCCTGAAAGAGGACAATAGAAAACTGGCACAAGACCAGTCGCAGCTCCGGGACCACACGACCAAGATGACAGAGGAGCTGAAAGGTAAGTTCTCCAAACCCCTTTGCCCATTTTTGTTGCCTGCCGTAGTTTGGCGTAATACAGCGTCTTTAACAGCATGTACGGTTTGCAGTTATAAAAATCAATGCGAAGAAGCATCTGGAGGCCATGATAAAAGACTGTAATGGCTGGAAGGCATAGTGCCAAGAGATCACCAAGGATCGTGACACCTCGAAACACCGGTGCCAGGAGGTGGCAACGGGCATTTTGCCGGTCCTTAACCTCATCGATCCGGCGCTAGCAGAGGACATGCCAAGGACGCCATAGCTAGGATTGATCCAGAGATGCCGAGAGGCATGGGGATGGTTCTAGGAGTTCATCAAGGAGGCGGGTGAGTACATAGGCACACATGTGCTAAGCATGGTACGTGCTCACTACCCCTTGATCGATCTCAAGCTCCTGGAGGCTGGATACCCGAAGGAGGTAGATCCAGACAAGGCTAAGGAGCTATGGATGACCCAGCTGGACTTGTCGGTGAAAATAATTGGCGACATTGGCCTATGTGGAGGCACAACACCACATGTACAGGGAACGCCATCAACAAGTTAGCTGGAAGCGCCGTCATTTTTAAGCCAACCGGCGAAGCTTGCGGTTTTGACCAGCCAGGCATCGACGGGGCCATCTTCTTTAGCTCGATCAATGCCAGAGTCTCTGAGACCCTTGCACGATGTCAGGCCCAGCGAGCAGCAGGTGCTGCGTGCCCCGACCAGCCAATAGTATAT
Organism: Miscanthus floridulus; assembly: GCF_019320115.1. Classification (NCBI taxonomy): domain Eukaryota; kingdom Viridiplantae; phylum Streptophyta; class Magnoliopsida; order Poales; family Poaceae; genus Miscanthus; species Miscanthus floridulus. The sequence goes on from NC_089593.1 coordinate 45,510,399, forward strand.
GCTATAGCTGTGGAAGAAGATGTAGTTGTGTTATTGTAAACTTGGACCTTTTCAGGCAAGCTTGTAATAACGTAACTATATATCAGCATAAGCTTGTTTGTTTTGTAGAAAACGTATTTAAGCTTGGATATCGTGTTGGTGTAACTAAGTGAGAACATGTTAGCATTCTATTTAGTTGTACTAGTTTAGTCAACACATCATCTTGAAAGGTTTGTATGGCCCTAGTTTGTCTTGTGGTTGGAGTGTAAGGTGCGTAGCTTGTGCACACGTAGACACACACAAGTCAAACCAGAGAGGACCTGTCGATCACCCGTAGTGTAGAGAGCAGATCCCATGCACGTGTTGGGAGGAACCGGAGATAGGGCCTACTCCGAAAACCCAAGAAGGAATGGTGGTCGGTTTTAACTGGTTGAGTTAGAATAACAATAGACTTCGAAGTGACACATTAGAGTGGTCAGAGAAATCATAATAGCTTTATTGAATTAAATCGAAAGTACAAGAGGGGTACATATCTTAGGAGTTAAGCATAGAAACGCCAAAGCTTGTTGATGTGCCATGAATTGGGTACGTCAGTACCGTCTAGGTGAGCTAACCTGTAAGATGTTGGTTGTGTAACCTCCTTGATCATGAAGGGCCCTTCCCATGGGGTTGTGAGTTTGTGGACACCAGCCTAATTCATCTTCCACTTTAGGACCAGGTCCCCAACAACAAAGAATGGCTCCTTGACGTTCTTGTTGTAGTACCTACGCAAAACAGCAAGGTATTTGGCTGTACGTACGCAAGAATTGAGCCGCTTCTCTTCTGCACTATTCACTTCTTGCTCCCATACTTCATTGGCCTTGTCTTCGTCGAAGTTCTCTACCCATGCTGATCTGAAGGCTATATCCACTGGGAGCATTGCCTCAGTGCCATAAACCATAAAATATGGTGATACACCGGTATTGCGACTGGGTTGGGTTCTGAGGCCCCAGACCATGGCTAGTAACTCTTTGAGCCATCTTTTGGGAGCTTTGTCATTTTCTCTATACATCCTCTTCTTAAGTGTGTCCAAGATCATACCGTTTGCCCGCTCGACCTATCCATTAGCTCTAGGGTGCGCCACCGAGATGTATTTTACTACTATGCTCCTTTCATCGCAGAAGTCCCAAAAGGCGTTCCCGGTAAACTGAGTACCCAGATCAGTGATGATGCTGTTGGGTATGCTGAATCAATGGATGACCTAGTCGATGAACACAATAGCCTTTTCTGAAGATGCCTTGACTAGGGGCATGTACTCTATCCACTTGGAAAATTTGTCGACCAGCACAAAGACGCATGTAAATTTCCTAGGGGCCGGTTTGAAAGGCCCGATCATATCCAGTCCCCAGCATGAGAAGGGCCAGGAGGCTGGTATTGTCTGAATCTCATGTGCTAGTACGTGGATTCTCTTGGTGAAGAACTGACAACCTTCACAATGGTGGACTAGCTTCTCTACATCGGCTACGGTGATGGCCAATAGAACCCTGCTCAAAAAGCCTTGCCAACCAGCGTTCTTGAGGTCGTGTGGTTGCCGTAGGAGCCAGAGTGGATTTGGTCCAGGAGATGTTCACCATCCTCCTAGGTTATACACTTCATCAAGATTTCCTCCTTCGCGTTCTTGCACCACGATTTGCCATCGATGAGCAGATACTGCTTACTGCGATGCATCAGGCGTTCGTTTTCTGTCTGATCGGTGTAACCGCTACCATCTGTCAGGTACTTGATGAAAGGTACTCTCCAATCAGGCTCCTTAGTGGTCGGAGGTGGTTCGGTGGTGTTTGATGCCAGAACCGTAGCCACCAATGGCTGGTCTGGAGGCTTGTCGACCGTGGGATCTTCTTCTTCGATGGAAGGCGTGAGCAGGTCTTGAACAAATACGCCATGTGGGACTTTGGCTCGAGATGATCCTAACTTTGACAGCGCATCTGCTGCTTGATTTTTGTCTCGGACCACATGTGTGTACTCGATGCCATAGAACTTGCCTTCTAGCTTTCTGATCGATTTGCAGTATGCATCCATCTTTTCGCTGGTCATCTCCCAGTCCTTGTTGAGTTGGTTGATGACTAGAGCCGAGTCTCTGTAGACATAGAGATGTTTGACACTGAGCTCGACCGCAATGCGTAGACCATGTAGGCATGCTTTGTACTCGGTGGTGTTATTAGACGTCGGGAAATAAATCCTGAGGACGTATCGGAGCTGCTCCTTGGATTATGACATGAAAAGGACTCCTGCTCCTACGCCATCGATGTTGAGAGAGCCATCAAAGTACATCTTCCAATACTCGTCGGGCCCCTAAGAGGCAGGTGTGCTTAAGTCTATCCGCTCGACGATGAAATCGACAAGTGCCTGAGACTTGATTGTAGTACGGCTTGCAAATTCCAAGGAGAAAGGGCATAGCTCCATTGCCCATTTGACGATGCGCCCATTTGCATCCTTGTTGCGAATGATGTCTCCCAGAGGTTACTCAGTCATGACCACCACGCGATATCCATCGAAGTAGTGTTTCAACTTTTGGGATGTGATTAGTATGGCATAGATCAGTTTCTGAATCTATGGGTACCTAGTCTTGGATTCATTGAGCACCTCACTGACGAAATATATTGGTCGTTGTACCTTGTAGACGTGGCTAGGCTCATCGCGCTCGACCACCATGGCAGTTGAGACCACTCGATTAGTTGCCGCAATGTAAAGGAGGAGGGTTTTGTCTTCTCTAGGAGCAGTGAGGACCAGAGGTGATGTAAGGAATTGTTTCTGCTGTGTAAAGGCAGTGTCTGCTTCCTCTGACCACTCAAACTTCTCGGATGCTTTGAGCAGCTTGAAAAATGGTAGTCCTTTTTCGCCTAATCTTGATATGAAATGACTTAGGGAAGCCATGCATCCGGTAAGCTTCTGAACATCCTTCACCTTTTTGGGTGGCTTCATGTCTAAGACAGCTTTTACCTTCTCTAGGTTAGGGTATATGCCATCGTGACTGACGATGTTGCCGAGCAATATACTAGATGGAACACCAAAGATACACTTCTTTGGGTTTAATTTCCATTGGAATGTGTTAAGAGCTGCAAAGGTACGTTCGAGGTTGTCAACAAGGGTGTATGCTTCCTTGGTTTTAACAACTACATCATCAACATAAGCCTCGACGAGGTCGTCTTTTATCTCGTCTTTGAGGCAGGCCTGTATGGCGCATTGATAAGTAGCCTTGGCGTTCTTGAGCCCAAATGACATGGTCGTGTAGCAGTAGGCGCCGAAGGGCGTGATGAAGGGTGTCTTGATCTGGTCGTCCTTTTTGAGAGTGATCTGGTGATAACTAGAGTAGCAATCAAGAAAGGAAAGCAACTCGCAACCGGCAGTTGAATCTATGACCTCGTCTATGCGAGGTAAGCCAAAGGGGTCTTTAGGGCAGTGTTTGTTGAGATCAGTGTAATCAACACACATTCTCCATTCATTATTCTTTTTGTGTACAAGAACCGGGTTGGCTAACCACTCTGGATGATACACTTCTTTGATAAATCCGGCTGCCAAAAGCCATGTAACTTCTACCCTAATAGCCTCCTTTTTGTTGCGAGCGAACCGTCGTAGCTTCTGCTTGATAGGTTTGGCCTTGCCATCAACATTTAAGGAGTGCTCGATCAAGTTCTGAGGTACACTGGGCATGTCAGCGGGTTTCCATGCGAACACACTCACGTTGCTCCTCAAGAACCTGACGAGCGCGTCTTCCTATTTAGGATCCAGGTTGGCCCTGATAAGGGCCGTTTTGCTAGGATCACCGTTGACCAGCTAGATCGCTTTGTGCTCTTTGGACTTGACGTTCTTGTGTGGGGCCTCAAGCTCTGGGATCTCCAGGTGGTCGGCTAGGGTCTTCTTGGCATCGAGCGTGGTCTCAGCCATGCGAATAGAGAGGTCGTGAGCCTCTACTATTTTGAAGCTGTCATCCTCGCAGGTATAAGCTACGTATATGTTGCCCCTAAGAGTTAGAACCCCTTTCTCGGTAGGCATCTTGAGCAACAAATACCTATAGTCAGGTATGGCCATGAATTTGGTGAGCGCTGGTCGACCAAGGATAGCATGGTAGGTGCCGTCGAAGTCAGCGAGCACAAAGTTGACGTAGTCGGTGCGGAAGTGGTCCAAGGTACCAAATTGCATAGGTAGCGTGATCTGCCCGAGAGGTGTGGAGCTCTGTCCGAGGAGAACACCCTAGAACTGTGCCTCATATGGCTTGAGATCAGCCTGGGTTATCTTCAGGGCTGGCAAACTATTCTTGAATAGTATATCGATGGAACTGCCGCCGTCAATCAGCACTCTATCGAACTAAACCTTGTTGATACAAGGATCGAGAACCAGAGGAAAATGCCCTGGCTCAGGTATCACGGCCCATTGGTCCTTTCTGCTGAAGGAGATCTCATGGTGAGACCAAGGAGGGAGCCACAGATCAGCGATGAGGTTGTCGGCGTTGGCCATGTTCAAGCAAGCGCGGGCGAGCAGCTTGCGTTCTCGTTTGGTCTCGATGGACACTTTGCCCCCAATGATGGTGTGGACGCGATCAGTTGGCTTGACGTACTTGTGACGGGGATCTGCGTCTTCATCGTCGTTGTCCTCGTTGCGTTGTTCCCCTACGTCGTTAGGCTTGTCGGATGTATCCGGAGCCTATTGGCACGTGTAGATAGATTTGAGAACACGACAATTCTCCATGGTATGGTTTGACTTGGGATGGAGCTGGCAGGGTCCTTTCAGTGCTCTGGCGTAGTCCTCTTTGTAGTTGCAATGTCCGCCACCTTTTTTAACGGTGTTGACCTTGCCGTCGTCTTCCCGAGCACGCTTCCCCCTATAATCATCACGGCGATTACACCGCTGATTACGCTGGTCGTGGTGGTCGCGAGAATCGTTGCGCTGGTTGCGGCGATCAAAATTGTTGTTCCGACCATGGTTGCCGTGGTAGTCTTCGCGGTGTGGGGGGTGGTCGGAGTGTGGAACCCTTGCTGCTTCTTCGATGATTATCTTTTTATCATCATCGGCATCCGCATATTTTTTAGCAGTGGCCAGGAGCGCTATGACCGATTCAGGTCTCTTGCGAAGGAGCTTGTCCCTTTGGGCATCATGGAAGCGGAGACCAGTGATGAAAGCCTCGATTGCCTCATTGTTGGAGATTGATGGGACCTTGATGCGCATCTCCGAGAAGTGTCAGACGTACTCGCGCAGTGGCTCATCTTTACGATCTCGAATTCGCTGCAGATCATATTTGTTGTTGGGTTGCTCACAAGTAGCAATGAAGTTGTCGATGAATGCTTGCTTGAGCTCTTGCCAAGAATCAAAGTAGTTCACCGGCAAAGCTGACCAGCCATTGGTGGCCTGCATGGCCGACGGTGACTAGGAAGTAATTAGACATGACGTGCTCATCAGCCATGGCTAATCTGCACACGGTTTCATAGAGCATGACCCATAATTTGGGGTTCTCCTTGTCGTCGTACTTCTGAAGTTTTTCGAGCTTGAAGTTCTTGGGCCATATGACTTGGTGAAGGTGTGGAGTAAACTGCTTCAAACCCGGAGGGCCGTGGGTAGTATCATATTCCATATGACGATAGCTTTCGTGGGATGCACGATCGTTGGCTCTTTGGTTAATGCGATCGCGCAGATCGTGTTCTCCAAGGTAATGGCAGAGATTGTTATTGCCATCATGGCGATCTCGGTTGCCACCCTGGTTAATCCTACGACCGCGGTTATCACGGCGATAGTCGTGGTTGTCTTAGTGGTTGTTGTCCCGGTAGTCACGGGGGTTGTCGTCCCGGTAGTCACGGTGGTTGTCGTCCCGACCACCATCATGGCCACCATTTCTGCCTTGACGGCTGTCTGATGGGTTGTTGTTGCGCGAGCCACGTTGGTTGGGTGGCTGTGAGCGACTTGACTACTAGCGGCTGTGGCTTGATTCGACTGAGACGGATGGAGCCCGGGCTTGATTTACAATCTCTGTAGTCTGGGCCATAGCAGCCATTAGGTAAGCTTGTATATCATCACGAACTGCCTGGGTTTCCGAGGATTGGGTAGTCGTTGCATTGTCGCCATAGCAACAACTATGTTTGCGCTTGGAGTCCTGAAGACCTGCTTGTCCCCCACCCCGTCAAAGGCATTGTTAAGGTCGCGTGGCTGGACCCTTATGCGTCGTGCCTCCTCTTCTGCCTCGGCTTCGATTTGTCGGCGATTAAACCAGTCAATATTGCGTGCTTCGCGTGCTAGCCTTTCTTATTTTGTTTCGCCAACTACCGGTGGTTCATCATTACTGACAACATTAATCAAGTCTCCTTGCCTTGGTGGGAAGGATGGGAATCGTGGGAACCCCGGGGCGTGGTCTAGGATATCCAGATCGTATTCAATGCCTTCATTGTCATGATGCTGGAGCTCGATGTGGATGGAGCCATTAGATGCGATGCCAGACGAGGAGCTTGAGCCACCCTCTTGAACTGTGTGGACCGATCCTTCTTGATAATCCTCAATCCAGACCATGTTGACGAAGTTACGTAGGCCATAGGGCTAGGCCTAGTAGTTCTCCATCAAGGCTTCATACTCGGAGAGCTAGAGACCCGACGCGGGGGCTAGCCGGCGATGAATAGAGCACCCTTTAGGAGTAGATGTGACCACGAGATCCGTACCGAGTCGTGCAGGATGACTTGCCTGAGCTGGTCGGGTAGATCTGTTGTGGGTAGAGGTTACCTGCTCATTAGGTTGACTTTGAATCGAACTTACCAGAGCTAGGGTTTCAGCAAGTTTGGTGCCGACCCGATCGATGGAGTTGAGCAGGTTGGTGTTGTCGATCTGCCTCCCTTTGTAGTGAGGAAGCGGACGATGGGTTGTCGGCGTGGCTGAAGATGATGCTAGCGTGGCCGGAGCCAGATCCACCATGGTCAGAGCCATAGCCGATGTAGGTGAAGCAGTGGTCGATGCAGATTGAATCTGCGCCTCCTCTATGGTCATGGCGATGAAGTCATCGGAGCCAGTAGTCCAGGTGATCTGGCCGATGGTGAATGTGAGGCCATTCGGTGTAGCCATGGAATCGGGGATGATGACCATCTTGTTTGCCTGGAGAGCAGTACGCACACCCCCTACCTGGCACGCCACTGTCGATGAAGTATGGTTGGCAGTCTACCTAGGGCTATGCCTAAGGTAGTAGATTATCGGCAGAAAGATGCACAAGCTACAAATAAGATGGTGACGCAAGACAAACACGAGGTTTTATCCAGGTTCGGCCGCCATGAAGGCGTAATACCTACGTCCTGTGTCGGATTGTATTGTTGTATGTCAATGAGAGATGTTTTTTAGAGGGGTCCCCTACCCACCTTATATAGTCCAGGGGCAGGGTTATAGATCTGGAAACTAATCCTAACCAGTTACAATTGCCATAGGTGGCTGGATAAGGATTCCTATTCTAACTGACCAGGATCTTGCTTGATCTCCAAATCTGCCTTGATTCCTTGCGCGGGACTCCAAACAAATTGGCCGGGCCATGTGTCGTCTTCTAGTGGGCCAGACCCCCTGGTTCGGGCTGGCCCAAGCCTAGCCGTAAGGGTATAGGGGTTAATACCCCCACAAACGCACATTCTCCATTCTTTATTCTTCTTTTGGACAAGGATTGGGTTTGCCAGCCACTCAAGATAATACACTTCTTTAATAAAACTGACCGCTAGGAGCTATTTTATTTCTACCCTAATAGCCTCCTTCTTGTCTGGCGTGAATCGTCGGACCTTCTGCTTGATCAGCTTGGCGGTCCACGAGACATTTAAGAAGTTCTCGATCTTCTCCTATGGTACCCCCGGCATGTCTATAGGTTTCCAAGCAAACACATTGGCGTTGGCAAGTAGGAAGGAGACCAGTGTGCTTTCCTATTTGGGGTTGAGATGAGCCCCAATCTTGGCAATCTTGGTAGGGTCATTGAGGCCAAGTCCACCCTCCTTCGTTTCCTTTAAGACTTGGTGGAGGCACGTGGAGGCTCTAGCTCTAGATCTTCTAAGTCATCGATGGGCACCATCTTGGCCATCACTGAGACCATACTGGCCATCTAGATGAGTGGTTGGTGGCCTTAGTGAGGATAGACTCCCTATTTTCACAGCGGGTGATGGCGAGGTTGGCCCACGGGCCGAGAACTCCTTGTATTCGAAGGCATCTTCATACCAGATAGGCCTTAAGTGTGGTCTGACCATGAACTTGGCTAGAGCTGGCCGACCAAGTATGACATGGTAGGCGGTGTTGAAGTCAGCGATGTAGAAGTTGATGTGCTCGACACAAAAGTTGCTAGCCATGTCAATTGTACTAGGAGGGTGATCTCTCCAAGCAGTTTGGATGCCCTGCCAGGTACCACACCCCAAAGGAGGAGTTAGAGGGAGTGGGGTCTTCTACTCCAAGGCCCAACTCCTTTAAGGCTCCGACAAGAGGAGGTTCAGGGCACTTCTGTCGTCATGAGTACTTTCCTGAAGAGTACTTTCCTGATGGTTCCATCGAGAACAAGGGGGAAACACCCTATGTAAGGGATGTCCACCCACTGGTTGGCCCTATTGAAAGTGATGGGGACCTCAGACCAGGGGCGATAGCTAGGGTCGGTGATAGTGTCTTCTATGTTGACGGCGAGCACCCAGCGAGCGGTGAGTTTTTGATCTCTTCTGCTCTCAGTGGCGAAAGGCCCCCGAAGATAGTGGCGACCACTTTGTCGATCCTGGAAGGCATTATGTTGTCCCCAGTGGTCGGCGACCTCTGGCCCCATCGTCGTTGTCGTCATCCTTCTTTTGGCCTAGAACTCCTTAGCCAAGCCAAGGTAGTCCATCTTGTGCTTGTGTTCTTATGGAGAGGGCATGGGCCTTTGAGGATTTTCTTGTACTACTCGTCAGTTACGCTTGGCGCAAGGTTCATCAATGGTGGCGACGATGTTGTCTGGTCGGCAAGCGATACTGACCAGCTTTAGACCCTTCTGGCCGATCATGGCCACTGTCCTGATGGTGGCCACGGTCGTTGTAGCGGCGATCACTATGGCATCATTCGTTAGGGCGCTCATCGCTACGGCGAGTTGGGCAGTGAGTGCCTACATCCTCTTTGCAGCGAACTTTGGCCTCCTCAGCGTCGGCGTATTGATCGGTGGTCATGATCATCTCACCAATCCCCTTTGGGGCTTACAATTGAATTTAGAGCGGAGGTCCGGTGATGGAGTCCTCGACAAAGGGAGTGATACTTCTGCTTCCATGATGTTAGGAATAGAATTCCTCATCTCAGAAAATCATTTGATGTTACTATGGAGGGCTCAGATGGTTTCTAATAAATACGATTCAAATCATGCTTGGTGGCTAGCCGAGTACACGTAGCATGTATTGTTGGTGAAGACCTTCTTCAACTATTCCCAAGATTCGATGGAATCTAGGGCAAGGCTCGTGAGCCAGTTCATTGTAGTCAACGTGAGCATGATGGAAGATAGGTCGCCATGACACTGGTATCTCCCCCGGTGGCACTCACTACAGTGGTTAAGCTTGTAGCCACTATGTGGGGTTCATCCGCCCCTCGTAGGGCTCGACCCAATGATTTTGAAACCACGGGGCCACTGGAGTGTTCGGAGTGCTCTTGTGAATGCTGGGGCCCCTTGGGATCGTCACCATCATGATCGGCGGCATTGCGGCGTTAAGTGGCTAGAGCGCTACATCCGAATTACTAAATTCTTGCTCGTATTCTTGACGCCGGCTATTTCCTCCTCACGCCAAGAGAACGGTGCCCATCGATATGACATCATCATCTCGGA